>NC_057796.1:401434877-401573006 GCF_018294505.1 Triticum aestivum | reverse complement strand
AAAATAAGTTCGCGCTTCCACATTTCTGATAGAAATATCTGGCGGCCCCAATTCCAGCCCTACAAAATCTCCCTTCTCCATCGTCCCCTTCCGCGCCCAGATTGCTCAAATCCCCAATTCGCCGCCAACCCTACCAAAGTTCAAATCGCCCCTCGTCTCGTCTCTTTCCCCACCTCTGTGTCGGATGACGGCGACGAAGACGACGGTCGCGCTTCACCACCGCACCGGAGCTACCTCGTCTACGCCCTCGTCCACCGCACTGGGTGGTCCACCGACAACGTTGGCCGCCACATCCGACGTGCCTCACAGACACCGACTTCCACCGCATCAGGTGCGCTTCACCGATGCCGTCTCCCACCTCACCGGGGCTACTTCACCGAGCACATCGTCGCACGCCCACCCCCCCGAGGCCGTTGGGGCTTCAACAACTGTCTCGTCCACCGCATCGTAGCGCTCCGCTGCCACACAAGATCTGCATCCATGCGTGGCCAGCCAGCGCATCACCCTCAACGGCTCTGAAGTGACCCGCACTCTAGCTAGGCGAGCATGCCCAAACGCCGGCCCGAACTAGGTATCCACACATCACTCCCTTGTGCACTATTCCGATGATGTTTGGATATCCTTTCACTGCTCTCTTAGCTTACACGCATATGCAACTCTGACTTTAACTCTTATTTCTTCTGGAGATATCATCTGAAACAAGCAAAACCATTTTTAGCGAAGCATGAGGGCGCTACGGGATCTGGTACACATCCTGCACACCCGTATAACCTTGTAAGTATCTGTCCTCCGGTACAACAGCAAGGTTGATTCCTCTTATTTGATCAACCATTCGCCGTGTCAAAAATGCAGAGGGGGATGCAAGGAGCACAAGGCCTGTACATCCAAGCAAGTGGTAACATGGACTTGTACATGGAACATCCCAAGCGCAAGCAGAGCTGCAGTGAGCCTGTACAACGAGCTAGCGTAAGTCCCTGCATTTCATTTAATTCGTACTGGCATGCGTGTATGATTTGTGTGCAGTGGCGGATCCACGAATTCAAGTTACCAGGGGTGAACATTAAAAAAAATACGAAGGCACTTGCACTCCGGAAATCAACATAACTTGAGAAATGAGAAGCTACATGCACTTTGAAAACCAGCTAATGATCCAAAGTAGTTCAGATTATAAAACACTAAATGATGCAAGCACCAAGAAACACAAAATGCAACATGGTGTACAAGGACTACTAACATGGTCTGTACCTGCTTGAATTATTCGTTCTCTGGCTGAAAATATCGAAGTGTAATTGCACCTATAACTAGTGCACAAACTGCATATCAATATATCTATCCTGCACAAGTATGCCAATAGTTTCAAACAACAGATTAGAAAAGTATTTATGCTACGTTGTCATGATACGGGGACTTTCTGGTAGATGGCCTCGACGTTTCCTCAAGCCATGAAAATGTACTATAATTTGCTTGTCATCAATGCCTGCAAATCTCTATGTCTCTCTCAACATAGCAGATCATCATTAGACACTAAATCCTTCAATGGGAGCTTGCAAAATGCTTGCATTAGATCCCTCATTAGACACTATATGTTCATCACCAGGAGCATGTAAAATGTTTGCATCAAATCCTTCATTAGCAGTCTGTTCATTAGACACTTCAGGCTCAAGAACAACATGAGCTTGTATGCTCGTTTTACAACACCGTCAGCTTTAACTATTGGCCAGAAATTGAACAGTTGAATTAGATATAATCAGGGATGTGATGTAACTGCTCGTTGCGCATGCTACTTTTGCAAGATGCAACTGTCCGTTTGCGCAAGCTCGATGCCATGCCCGTGCTGCCGCCGCTGCCTCCCACGCAGGCTACACCCAGGGTTGGATCTTCATCTTCTTGTCCTTCCATTCGATTGAAGCCCGGCAATCGCCCTCCAACGAGGGCGCGAGGAAGTGTTGTGTCGGTCTGTCCAGCGGCAGCTAGGTTAGGAGCGAACCAGACTGGAGGCTCGAGCGAACGAATTGGGATTTTTCCTGTTGTCGATTGATATGGGAGGCACTCGTTTGGGCCGCGAGCCTGCTATAGGGCATGCCTTGCACTTATGTTATGGGCCCATCCAAATTGAAATAACTTTCTTCATTTTTTACATTGCCTGCTTATGCGTTGGGCCGAATAAAACTAGCCTCGGCCAACCTGGACGACTCAAACTAGGTGCACACTTTCCAGCCACCCGAGGCGGCCGTCCATACCAGCCCCTATGGTGGCGTCGCCCCTTTTTGTGTGTATGATTGGGGTAGTGAAAATATTCCAGTGGCGCTTTTGATTTACCCACAGAATGGTTGAATTTCTTGTTTCTATGAACTGAGTTCGCCAATAATGTGAAGGATGACAGTCTTTTCATCCTATTGTAAATTGCTTAGATCTCGATATGCCAATTGTAATCGCATGAAATATACAGTAAAAGCCATTGTGATGTGTGTGGCTACAACTTGTCTGACTACACGTCCTCATATAACATATCAAGGATGCACCATCTTACCATATTAACCATTCGACTTACCAATGCAGTGTGGGAAGAAAGAAGTATTGGGACTGCGTATCCAAGCAATTGATGCCATGGACTCCTTCGTAGAACCTTGTAAGCGAAAAAGAAGTTGCAGTCTGCCTGTACAAAGAGCTAGCGTAAGTTCAGTTATCTGCTTCTCGGAATTTTAGTTAGCCACTTATTGCAAAATTGTTCAATTACGTTGCTTGTCTTAATTTAGTTTGCTACTGGTTACATAATGACATAGCCTGTTAATCCTATTATAGACTGCGCCTATCTATGTGTATGATACTTACTGTTAAGAATTACCTGTTTGCCTGAACTTAAATAGCTACTTAAGCACGTAGATAGCTGGTCATATGTACTTCTAGGGTGCAGCAGAATTCACGTGTAATTTACGTTCTGATACCCTGTTTGTTTAAATGGTTTGCTGTTATCACTTGTAGCACTAGTAATGTTTTCATGTTCATAGATAGACAACTGTCAGGTTTATATGAGGGACACCGTCTTTTTAACTTATATATGTGTTAGAATCATTTTGCTTACATCAAAGAAATTTACAGATGTCTGTGTTGCTGGTAAACGGTACCGACTTATTACTTTAATACGTTGCCAAGAACTTGTTAGTTTTACTAGTTCATGTGTAATTAAATATGTTGCCAAAACCGGTTAGTTTTACTAGTTTGATGTTAGTTTCTTATGGCTCTTGCAAAACTTTATTTATTGATTGCTAACATTCAAGTTTGCAGGATCCAACTGAAACTCCGTTGGCACAACAGGTATGTTTTCAGAAACTTCCTTGTTTACCTGGTTTGCTGCTGTAACTTGTTGCTGTAATCATCTTTCCAACGTCAAGTTTTCAGGATTGAATTGGAAGTCGAATTGCATAGCAGGTACATTTTCAAAAATATATTTGTGTAACATGTTTGCTGCTGTAACTTGTTGCTCTAATCAAGTTACTGACTACTCAACTTTTCAGGATCCAAGAGAAACTCCAATGCCACAACAGGTTCCTTTTGCAAAACTTGTTTGTTTAACTGCTTTGCTGCTGTAACCGGTTGCTCTAATCACGTTACTGGCTACTCAACTTTTCAGGATCCAAGAGAAACTCCAATGCCACAATAGGTACCTTTTGCAGAACTTGTTTGCTTAACTGCTTTACTGCTGCAACAACCGGTTACAATGATGTTAATAACTACTTTTCAGCATCCAATTGAAACTCTTTAATTCGTTGTTTGTTTAACTGGTTTGTTGTTATAACTCCCAGTTGAGATGTTTTGCTAACTTCAACTTTTCGGAATCCAATCGGAACTTTAATGGCAAAATAGGTTAGCCCAAGATCAAAGAGTGATGTCCCCATGGACGTTGTATCATCCCACAGCAGTGGCACCGGCACAATCGTGCATCATGAATTGCCAACTGTTGATGCTCTAGAGGCTAAACTAGTGGTAGAAAGAGATTCTGCTTTTGCACTTAGAGATGAAGTTGACATGTTGAGGAAGCAAACAACACAATCACAAGCAGTACTCAAGACAACCATTAAATATTTGGTGGATTTCAAAACGAAGCAAGCTGAGACTGACCGCATTGTTAAGGTCCTGAAGGAAAAAAGGAAATTAAATTCCCACTTGGTAAATCATAGGTGAAATGTTCTTTCCATCGTTGAATAACCTTTGTGTTGTTTGTTCACGTAATCAATCAAACCATTTGTTTTAGAGATCATGTAATAATTGTTTTTTGTTTTTTGGTTTGTAATTTTATTTGAGCACAAGTCTGTATTAATTGATAAGACTCGGAGACATTTCATTTTGATTGTTGTGCCAGACCTACAAATATGCCAATCGGGCTGATTGTGCATTCAGCAATAATAGTAGTATAGATGGACCATAAGTGGCATGCATCGGAAAGGGCAAATATGTTGTAGTAGCTTCGCTAAAAAAAGGATGTTGTTCTAGCAAAAAAAAGTACAGCGGCTTGGCTTATGTATGTTAGTTGATATTATTGATCCATATACTCTATAAGTGTTTATATGTCTGTTAGTTATGTACATTCTTGGTTGATTGACTCGGTATTTGAATCTTGATACATCGCTTGTATACATATCTAAATGGGAGTACACATTATGCTGCGTGTGACATTTGAGTTGGACATAAAGTGTTCCAAATATTCGAATTCACCTTAAACTGGATTCTAGCTTCTGAATTTGAGTATCGGCATTTGTAAATCATATTCATAAATGACAGTGGAATACATCTTTGTCGTGCTTTTGAAGATATATAAAAACACATAGAATGATTTATAAAGATTCGTATAGGAATACAAAATGGATTCGAATTTAGTTGCCAGGGTAAACGTGGATGCTTATTGTCCCAAATTCGAAAGAAGCGGCAAAATGTCCACTCCCACGTCGGCTGCCCACAGCCAAGTGTTTGGGAAATGGAAATTACTGTCTACCCATTAGACGGACAATCCATCGGCCCGATTTCCACTGCTTTCAATAGGGGTAGGTTAGTAACTTCAATTAGACGTGACACGACCGCCTCTGAGCCCATTCCGACACGGTGGGCGCCAAACATGGGCGGCAAAACACATTTGATTCAAACTCGTCCAAAAGACCTCTGTTTCTCCCTCCATTTCCCCATTCATACACGGTGGGCGGCAAAACAAACTCAACTCGGCCGAAATCGATGTAGGCAAATATTTTCAATAGGGGCAGGTTTGTAACTTCACTCAGACATGACACAACCACCCTACCTGTCAGCCCCGTTCATACACCGTGCGCGCCAACCATGGGCGCCAAAACACCCTCTCCTCGCCCGAAATCGCTCTCGGCAAATATTGGCGAGATGCGAGATTACCGTCCTATCCCCAACCGACGAGACGTCCAAATTTTAAACAGGGGCTAAGTTCGTAACTTTCCCATATTTCAGACAGGCGCGTCCCAAAAACATGGTTCCCCGTACCTCTCCCTCCATTTTCCCATTTATACACCGTCTGTGCTAGAAGACCATCCCCACACCAGCCTCCTCCGTCCGCCACCCCATCCATCGCCGCCGTCCTCCACCCCATCCATCGCCATCGTCCTCCACCATGCCGGAGCGCCTACCAAGACCGCGTCGTCCACTGCTAGAGATGGACGTTTCTCATCCATGGCGACGGACCAAGAGCCTTGCCTCGCGTCCTCTCGCTTCATCGGTGCTGTCGTCCTCTTTGTCGGGGCCGCTCACACGACCTTCTCTTCCACCGCAACGGGACTTATCCCCCGATGCACCTGTCTACCGTCGCAGATCTGCTTCAACGCCACCGACAGCCATCGCACCCCCGATGCCTACACGGCGCCGCAAGAGATGTGGTACTTCATATCTCCTCAACTTTTTGATCTCAACCAGAAAATAGATCTTAACTTGGTTACCCTACTTTCTTTTCAACTCTTAGAATTTAGTTCTTAGTTCGAAGCAAACAATGGATGCTAAATATCATTTTTCTGGTTTGCAGCTTTAAATCTGCCATGGCACAGTCATAATACGGTTTAATTTATCATGCATAGGGTTTAATTGATCATGTTGGTCCCGTGGTGTTTTCTTTAATAGAAATCGGAGGGGAAACCCTCTTTTGCTAAAAAAATGCTTAGGGTTTCCCCCTTTTATGATCACTATATGATCAGAATACGTGCTTCATGTCATAATAGCACTGCTCCACCCATCAAGCTAAACAAGCTTAGTTGTTCAAATACGAATCTGATATTATTAAAACGGAGTCGTTTAATTGGTCAGCTAAATGTTCCTAATTTAGTTTCGAAAATGCATGTTCGCCGCTCGGGTGTGTATCTCTACAGGGTGCCCACGGTGGGCCGGCCCACCCTGGGATTTTGGGTCGTCCTAGGCCCTGATTCCCCTCTGTTCTGCTGCGCGCTTCCGATCTCTACTCACCCCAGCCGCCTGCCTTGCAGGCGACTTGCCATCCCCGGACGGCATGACTCTAGGAGGAGACGCCGGGCTAGCAGGAGGTCAGGAGCCGCTCGCCCTACAGCGTCACCGCTGCCCGGGCGCGCCGCCGTGCCTACCTTCCCAGTCCGTTCAGGGCTCAGGCGTGCAGCACCCACTACGCCAACCCGATTTATCCTGAGATACGTCCTCAACACTCAGCACTTCAACAGCCACTCCTCATCACCCATTTTCTAATTGATTCATTACTCATTAGGCAGGACTGTCATTAGAGTTTGTTGTGTGTTGAGTGCTACCTACACTTAATGGTTCACATGTATTTCAGTAATATTTAGTACCTGTAAAGTTCACAGGGTTTCAAAATTCTAGCCCTAGGAACAGACACTAGTCATTTTGGATTGTTGGTCGTAGTGACATTGACCCAGATTACTACTACACGCTAGGTTTGTTGACAATTTTACTTGTCTTTCTTACTCATTCTATATGATATCCAATTATTCACGTCGATTAGTTGCAAACAGTAAGTGCTAGACAAACATCTTGATTCAGATTTTGGACGGTCTCTTACTACAATTACAATTATGCATACTTTTCCTAGTGAGCTCACAAGTAAATGATTGATTCACTACATCTATGCTTGCCTTCTCATATTTGTTGTCAATATTCTTTTAGGGTGGACCACCCTGTTTCAAAATACTGGAACCGTAGAGATGAGTGAATAGTATTTCTCTGTGTGATCTCTTCCATCATGTGTGGGCAACGAACACTGCATTGTATAGAAAGAAAGTGTCATTTCCAGCTTTTACATAGGCTACGATCTTTTACATGGAATACAATCTGCCTACTTGCTTTGTGTCGCACTACCAACACTCCCCCCTTGAAGCTAAACATTATGCCACTCATAATTCCTTGGTTTATTTGTTCAAATACGAATTTGATATGATTCTAATGTTCCTACTTCAGTTTTGAAATGTGTGTCTGCCTGTTATAGAGACATAAGGGGTTTGTATTTTTGTGTGTGGTCTGGTCAGCACGGTTGGGGGTGAACTTTGCATATGTAGGGGTTTATAGGGAGACACTCTTCGAGTTGAATCTGCAATGCATTCCATAGATAATCTGACTACTTTTTATGTTTTCATGAATCTCAGATTCTGAACAGCATCATAATGATTATGAGCTTGCGCGCACGAAAAGAATAAAGCAGAACAATGCCATGGCTGTCAAACTTGGCATTAAGGGACTGAAATCAAGTCTGGATGCAATGCAATGCAAACGCTCCCCACCTACAGATTCATGCTCAAAATATGATCCTAACAGCGATTCTGAGCTAGAGGGAGACCTAAGTCAATGTAGCTCCCTAGTGGAGGAGTCAGAGGCAGATGCCCTATCTTATTCACCCATCAAGGTGCTTGATCTAACTTTCCACGGTCATATTGGTCGCACATATCTTACAACTAATGCTTTGCATTGCTTCTACTTTGTTGCACTGCCATTAGCTTAGTTTACACATCGTGTATGTGAATATGCCCTGCCTATCCATTTTCAGTACATATTCCATCTGTCATCATACCATATTTATCCATTCAAATGATGTTCTTGTGTATCAGACGTTCAAAAGGAAGAGGGCAATTGTTGATCACGGGGGAGCACAAGCAAAGTATTTGGAAAAGGTAGTGACACCTGATAAATCAAATAGCCCATTAGGTGTAGTTGCAATATCACCTGACCCGCAAAACACCCCAACTCTAGCAGACTCTAGCCCTACTACACTGGTCATTTCTGATGCCCCAACTCAGCAGACCCCCAATTGCTGCAAACAGTATGATGATGCCAGTTGACATAGCACCAGCTCTACGACGCAAAACCCCCATTCCAGCAAAGAGTACAGCAAATCCAGTTGCCAAATCCCTTTTCGAACCAGAGAGAGCCCCAATTGCAGTAAATAGGACCCCTGTTCCATTTCTTCCCAGTTTAGAAGATGAAGCTTATATTGTTGTCAGGAACTTTGTGTGCATCTTTCCTTCATGGAAAGATTATACCGCAGACACAGAACAATTTCCAGTCTTCCTCCGCAACTTACGCGTAAGTAATGTACTAATGTTATTCATGGTAATTAATGCATATGTTTCTGCTGACAGAAGACACAAGATTTCATTCTTTTAAATAGGCGAGGACCAAACTGGATTGTCAAGACGAGCAAGGGTTGGTTGCGCTTTTCAAGCACTCGTTGATGAAGTATCGTTCCTACCTGAGGCAAGCGCACTTCGATGGCAAGCCTCTAAACGAAATTTCTGTAAAGTCTCCGGTGCTACATTTATCCGACAGTGACTGGAATAATCCTGTTACACATTGGTCTTGTCTGCAGCGTAAGGTACTGTCTATGATATCACATCCAATTTGAACTACATTTCTGCATTTGCCTTAACGTCTCACTTGTACGAAAACTGATAGAAGAAGAAAATTCATTCTCAAGGGACCATAGAATCTCGCAACTATACTGCACACTGCATTGCTCTTGTGAGTACCTCTTGCCCTGTATGACCATACTTACTTTCATAGTTGTTTGATTATGTAGCATCACTGCACATGTTAGCCTCGTTACCGTCCATTTGGTGGATGATACGTCTCCAACGTATCTATAATTTTTTATTGTTCCATGCTATTATATTATCTGTTTGGGATGTTTAATGGGCTTTATTATACACTTTTATATTATTTTTGGGACTAACCTACTAACCCAAGGCCCAGTGCAAATTGCTGTTTTTTGCCTATTTCACTGTTTCGCAGAAAAGGAATATCAAACGGAGTCCAAACGGAATGAAACCTTCGGGAGAGTGATTTTTGGAACAAACGTGATCCAGAGGACTTGGAGTGGACGTCAAGAAAGAAGCAAGGCGCCCACGAGGCAGGGAGGCGCGCCTGCCCCCCTGGGCGCGCCCCCCACCCTCGTGGGCCCCTCGTAGCTCCACCGACCTACTTCTTCCTCCTATATATACCCATATACCCCAAAACCAATCAAGATCACCACGAAACCCTATTTCCACCGCCGCAACCTTCAGTACCCGTGAGATCCCATTTTGGGGCCTTTTCCGGCGCTCCGCCGGAGGGGGAATCGATCACGGAGGGCTTCTACATCAACACCATAGCCTCTCCGATGATGTGTGAGTAGTTTACCTCAGACCTTCGGGTCCATAATTATTAGATAGATGGCTTCTTCTCTCTCTTTGGATCTCAATACAAAGTTCTCCTCGATCTTCTTGGAGATCTATTCGATGTAACTCTTTTTGTGGTGTGGTTGTCGAGATCCGATGAATGGTGGGTTTATGATCAAGATTATCTATGAACAATATTTGAATCTCCTCTGAATTCTTTTATGTATGATTTGTTATCTTTGCAAGTCTCTTCAAATTATCAGTTTGGTTTGGCCTACTAGATTGATATTTCTTGCAATGGGAGAAGTGCTTAGCTTTGGATTCAATCTTGCGTTGCTCGATCCCAGTGACAGAAGGGGAAATGACACGTATTGTATTGTTGCCATCGAGGATAAGAAGATGGGGTTTATATCATATTGCTTGAGTTTATCCCTCTACATCATGTCATCTTGCCTAATGCGTTACTCTGTTCTTATGAACTTAAAACTCTAGATGAATGCTGGATAGCGGTCGATGTGTGGAGTAATAGTAGTAGATGCAGAATCGTTTCGGTCTACTTGTCGCGGACGTGATGCCTATATACATGATCATGCCTAGATATTCTCATAACTATGCACTATTCTATCAATTGCTTGACAGTAATTTGTTCACCCACCATAATACTTATGCTATCTTGAGAGAAGCCACTAGTGAAACCTATGGCCCCCGGGTCTATTTTCCATCATATTAATCTTCCGTCAACTAGCTATTTCTTTTGCCATTTATTTTGCAATCTTTACTTTTAATCTTTATCATAAAAATACCAAAAATATTATCTTATCATCTCTATCAGATCTCACTTTTGCAAGTGGTCGTGAAGGGATTGACAACCCCTTTATCGCGTTGGTTGCAAGGTTCTTATTTGTTTGTGTAGGTACGAGGGACTTGCGTGTGGCCTCCTACTGGATTGATACCTTGGTTCTCAAAAACTGAGGGAAATACTTACGCTACTTTGCTGCATCACCCTTTCCTCTTCAAGGGAAAACCAACGAATGCTCAAGAGGTAGCAAGAAGGATTTCTGGCGCCGTTGCCGGGGAGTCTACGCACAAGTCAAGACATACCAAGTACCCATCACAAACTCTTATCCCTCGCATTACATTATTTGTCATTTGCATCACGTTTTCCTCTCCCCCACTTCACCCTTGCCGTTTTATTCGCCCCTTTTTCCATTACTTCTTGTTGCCTGTTTGCCCTAATGGCCCTGCCTAAAAACGTTGATCCTTACGTTAAAATGTTGGAAGAAATTGAAAACAACGTCAGAAGCTTTATGACTTTGCAATTTGAGCATAATAATTTCTTTAGAAACGAGCTTAATGAACAAAAAAAGCTTTATGAAGTACATGAATAAAGAGCTTGATGATATGTCTAAGGAATTTTATGGCTTGAGATCTCAGTTTGCTCATCTTGAAAAATTAATAGCCCAAATTTCGGATAAGCAGGCCACCTTAGTCAATAAGATGGCCGCTAAACCGGAAGATCTAGAAGGTAATAAGGATGAAGATCTAAAAGTGATTGATGTATCTCCTATTAAATCTTTGTTTTGCAATATGAATCTTGATAATGATAGGACTGGAGATGAGTCAACTTTAGTTTAAAAGGAGTCCCAATGATTCGGAGTTTTTAGATCGTGATGCAAAAATTGGTAAAAGTGGGATTCAAGAGGTCAAAACTTTACATAGCAATGAACCCACTATTTTGGATTTCAAGGAATTTAATTATGATAATTGTTCTTTAATATATTGTATTTCCTTGTTGCAATCCGTGCTAAATTCTCCGCATGCTTATAGTCAAAGTAAAGCTTTTACCAAACATATCGTTGATGCCTTAATGCAATCTTATGAAAAAAAGCTTGAATTGGAAGTCTCTATCCCTAGAAAACTTTATGATGAGTGGGAACCTACTATTAAAATTAAAATTAAAGATCATGAATGCTATGCTTTGTGTGATTTGGGTGCTAGTGTTTCCACGATTCCAAAAACTTTGTGTGATATGTTAGGTTTCCGTGAATTTGATGATTGTTCTCTAAACTTGCACCTTGCGGATTCCACCATTAAGAAACCTATGGGAAGAATTAATGATGTTCTTATTGTTGCAAATAGGAATTATGTGCCCGTAGATTTCATTGTTCTTGATATAGATTGCAATCCTTCATGTCATATTATTCTTGGTAGACCGTTCCTTAGAACGATTGGTGCAATTATTGATATGAAAGAAGGGAATATTAGATTCCAATTTCCGTTAAGGAAAGGCATGGAACACTTTCCTAGAAAGAAACTAAAATTACCTTATGAATCTATTATGATAGCCACTTATGGATTGCATACCAAAGATGATAATACCTAGATCTATCCTTGCCTTTATGCCTAGCTAGGGGCGTTAAACGATAGCGCTTGTTGGGAGGCAACCCAATTTTATTTTTGTTTCTTGCTTTTTGGTTCTGCTTAGTAATAAATCTTTGATCTAGCCTCTGGTTAGATGTGTTTCTATGTTTTAATTAGTGTTTGTGCCAAGTAAAACCTATAGGATCTTCTTGGATGATAGTTATTTGATCTTGCTGAAAAAGTCAGAAACTTTCTGCTCACGAAAAAAATTGTTAAAAAACACCAGAACGTGATAAAATACTGATTCCAATTGAAGTAGATCAATAAACAAATTATCTAGGTCTTCCTATTTTGGTAGATTTTTCTGAGTTACAGAAGTTTGCGTTAGATGCAGATTACTACAGACTGTTCTGTTTTTGACAGATTCTGTTTTTCGTGTGTTGTTTGCTTATTTTGATGAATCTATGGCTAGTATCGGAGGTTATGGACCATAGATAAGTTGGAATAAAGTAGTTTTAACACCAATTTAAATAAAGAATGAGTTCATTACAGTACCTTGAAGTGGTGTTTTGTTTTCTTTCGCTAACGGAGCTCATGAGATTTTCTGTTAAGTTCTGTGTTGTGAAATTTTCAAGTTTTGGGTAAAGATTTGATGGATTATGGAACAAGGAGTGGCAAGAGCCTAAGATTGGGGATGCCCAAGGCACCCCAAGCTAAAATCCAAAGACAACCAAAAGCCTAAGCTTGGGGATGCCCCGGAAGGCATCCCCTCTTTTGTCTTCGTCCATCGGTAACTTTACTTGGAGCTATATTTTTATTCACCACATGATATGTGTTTTGCTTGGAGCGTCTTGTATGATTTGAGTCTTTGCTTTTTAGTTCACCACAATCATCCTTGCTGTACACACCTTTTGGGTGAGACACACATTAATCAGAATTTATTAGAATACTCTATGTGCTTCACTTATATCTTTTGAGCTAAACAATTTTGCTCTAGTGCTTCACTTATATCTTTTAGAGCACGGTGGTGGTTTTATTTTAAAGAAATTATTGATCTCTCATGCTTCACTTATATTATTTTGACAGTCTTTTAGAACAGCATGGTAATTTGCTTTGGCTATAAAATTAGTCCTAATATGATAGGCATTCAAGATGGATATAATAAAAACTTTCATATAGGTGCATTGAATACTAAGAGAAGTTTGATACTTCATGATTGTTTTGAGATATGGAGATAGTGATATTAAATTTGTGCTAGTTGAGTAGTTGTGAATTTAAGAAATACTTGTGTTGAAGTTTGCAAGTCCCGTAGCATGCACGTATGGTAAACGTTGTGTAACCAATTTGAAACATGAGGTGTTCTTTGATTGTCATCCTTATGAGTGGCGGTCGGGGACGAGCGATGGTCTTTCCTACCAATCTATCCCCCTAGGAGCATGCGCGTAGTGCTTGGTTTTTGATGACTTGTAGATTTTTGCAATAAGTATGTGAGTTCTTTATGACTAATGTTGAGTCCATGGATTATACGCACTCTCACCCTTCCATCATTGCTAGCCTCTTCGGTACTGTGCCTTGCCCTTTCTCACCTTGGGAGTTGGTGCAAACTTCGCCGGTGCATCCAAACCCCGTGATACGATACGCTCTATCACACATAGACCTCCTTATATCTTCCTCAAAACAGCCACCATACCTACCTATTATGGCATTTCCATAGCCATTCCGAGATATATTGCCATGCAACTTTCCACCATTCCGTTTATTACGACGCACTTCATCATTGTCATATTGCCTTGCATGATCATGTAGTTGACATCATATTTGTGGCAAAGCCACCATGCATATTATTTCATACATGTCACTCTTGATTCATTACCCATCCTGGTACACCGCCGGAGGCATTCATATAGAGTCATATTTTGTTCTAGTTTCGAGTTGTAATCATTGAGTTGTAAATAAATAGAAGTGTGATGATCATCATTAATAGATCATTGTCCCAAATAAATAAAAGAGAAAGGCCGAATAAAAAAAGAAAGGCCCAAAAAAAGAGAAAAAAGAAGAAGAAATAAAAGGGACAATGCTACTATCCTTTTTCCATACTTGTGCTTCAAAGTAGCACCATGATCTTTATGATAGAGAGTCTCTTGCTTTGTCACTTTCATATACTAGTGGGAATTTTTCATTATAGAACTTGGCTTGTATATTCCAACAATGGGCTTCCTCAAATGCCCTAGGTCTTCGTGAGCAAGCAAGTTGGATGCACACCCACTTAGTTTCTTTTGTTGAGCTTTCATACATTTATAGCTCTAGTGCATCCGTTGCATGGCAATCCCTACTCCTTGCATTGACATCAATTGATGGGCATCTCCCTAGCCCGTTGATTAGCCGCGTCAATGTGAGACTTTCTCCTTTTTTGTCTTCTCCACATAATCCCCATCATTATATTCTATTCCACCCATAGTGCTATATCCATGGCTCACGCTCATGTATTGCGTGAAAGTTGAAAAAAGTTTGAGATTACTAAAGTATGAAACAATTGCTTGGCTTGTCATCGGGGTTGTGCATGATGAGAACTTTCTTGTGTGACAAAAATGGAGCATGACCAAACTATATGATTTTGTAGGGATGAACTTTCTTTGGCCATGTTATTTTGAGAAGACATGATTGCTTAGTTAGTATGCTTGAAGTATTATTATTTTTATGTCAATATTAAACTTTTACCTTGAATCTTTCGGACCTGAACATTCATGCCACAATAAAGAAAATTACATTGAAGATTATGTTAGGTAGCATTCCACATCAAAAATTCTGTTTTTATCATTTACCTACTCGAGGACGAGCAGGAATTAAGCTTGGGGATGCTTGATACGTCTCCAACGTATCTATAATTTTTTATTGTTCCATGCTATTATATTATCTGTTTTGGATGTTTAATGGCCTTTATTATACACTTTTATATTATTTTTGGGACTAACCTACTAACCCAAGGCCCAGTGCAAATTGTTGTTTTTTGCCTATTTCAGTGTTTCGCAGAAAAGGAATATCAAACGGAGTCCAAACGGAATGAAACCTTCGGGAGAGTGATTTTTGGAACAAACGTGATCCAGAGGACTTGGAGTGGACGTCAAGAAAGAAGCAAGGCGCCCACGAGACAGGGAGGCGCGCCTGCCCCCCTGGGCGCGCCCCCCACCCTCGTGGGCCCCTCGTAGCTCCACCGACCTACTTCTTCCTCCTATATATACCCATATACCCCGAAACCAATCAAGATCACCACGAAACCCTATTTCCACCGCCGCAACCTTCAGTACCCGTGAGATCCCATTTTGGGGCCTTTTCCGGCGCTCCGCCGGAGGGGGAATCGATCACGGAGGGCTTCTACATCAACACCATAGCCTCTCCGATGATGTGTGAGTAGTTTACCTCAGACCTTCGGGTCCATAGTTATTAGCTAGATGGCTTCTTCTCTCTCTTTGGATCTCAATACAAAGTTCTCCTCGATCTTCTTGGAGATCTATTCGATGTAACTCTTTTTGCGGTGTGTTTGTCGAGATCCGATGAATTGTGGGTTTATGATCAAGATTATCTATGAACAATATTTGAATCTCCTCTGTATTCTTTTATGTATGATTTGTTATCTTTGCAAGTCCCTTCAAATTATCAGTTTGGTTTGGCCTACTAGATTGATCTTTCTTGCAATGGGAGAAGTGCTTAGCTTTGGGTTCAATCTTGCGTTGCTCGATCCCAGTGACAGAAGAGGAAACGACACGTATTGTATTGTTGCCATCGAGGATAAAAATATGGGGTTTATATCATATTGCTTGAGTTTATCCCTCTACATCATGTCATCTTGCCTAATGTGTTACTCTGTTCTTATGAAATTAATACTCTAGATGCATGCTGGATAGCGGTCGATGTGTGGAGTAATAGTAGTAGATGCAGAATCGTTTCGGTCTACTTGTCGCGGACGTGATGCCTATATACATGATCATGCCTAGATATTCTCATAACTATGCACTATTCTATCAATTGCTCGACAGTAATTTGTTCACCCACCGTAATACTTATGCTATCTTGAGAGAAGCCACTAGTGAAACCTATGGCCCCCGGGTCTATTTTCCATCATATTAATCTTCCGTCAACTAGCTATTTCTTTCGTCGTTTATTTTG
Source organism: Triticum aestivum (assembly GCF_018294505.1). Taxonomy (NCBI): domain Eukaryota; kingdom Viridiplantae; phylum Streptophyta; class Magnoliopsida; order Poales; family Poaceae; genus Triticum; species Triticum aestivum. The sequence goes on along the minus strand of NC_057796.1, from coordinate 401,556,849 downwards.
CAATCTTTACTTTTAATCTTTATCATAAAAATACCAAAAATATTATCTTATCATCTCTATCAGATCTCACTTTTGCAAGTGGTCGTGAAGGGATTGACAACCCCTTTATCGTGTTGGTTGCAAGGTTCTTATTTGTTTGTGTAGGTACGAGGGACTTGCGTGTGGCCTCCTACTGGATTGATACCTTGGTTCTCAAAAACTGGGGGAAATACTTACGCTACTTTGCTGCATCACCCTTTCCTCTTCAAGGGAAAACCAACGCATGCTCAAGAGGTAGTAGTGTACATTATAAGATCCATATGGACTCTTACATAAATTTTGGAATCAACCCAATGCTTTTGAAGAGGTTTAGCTCTACTGTCCTCTTGTAAGGACTGAACGTCGTCTATCACTGTACTTACGTTAACAACTACTCCCTCTGTCCCATAATATAAGAACGTTTTGTACTGTACACCAGTGTTCAAAACACTCTTGTATTATGGGAAGAGGGATTGGTTCATTGTGTAGCATTCTGCATCTTATCTCCCTCGCCCACCATTTACTAAAAGATATCAGATCTATATTTAATCCTACCAAAAAGTTGAATACACAGACAATGCCAGTGCAGAAGTGTATCCCATTGGTCTTGTCAGTACATTTTGTCCTGTAACGCTTGTACTTCCAGGGATTGGTAGTTGATTATGTAGCATGAATCTGCATCTTATCTTCATTATCCTCTATCCCTTCCAGTATTATCATATCTATAATTACTCTCTACAAAATGCAGAGTACAGGCAATGCTTATGAAGAAGATTTTGTGCTGAAATTCTTGAGTTATCCTTCCCTTGACATGGAGAAGGGCATTATAAAGCCGGTGTTAGCTGTTAATGTAAGTCAGTCCTTCTAAAGCCTTTATCCTCAACTGTTGTTTAATTTGCTCATACTCCCTATCGTTTACTGCTGTTTAGTTTGTTGTTTCTATCAAAATGCATGTTCGCAAGAACCGTAAGTTCCAAGTTTTACTTGTAAAACGAAATTCCTTATTCATACCATGCACATTACTCAATACTCCCTATATGTATGCTTGTTTTTGTGGATCTATAATCCAGTGTGTGGTGAAGTAGCCCACGTATGCACCTTGTCATCTCCTGTTTTATCTTACTGATGTGGCTGATGATATGAACAACATGCCATGCACATTAACCAAAATAGATACAATGATTGTCTTTGCCCTTCATCTATGCTTGTTATGTTGACATGGTAATCCAGTAGTGTGGTGAAGCTCCCCGCATTATGAACAATGCCAGATTATGCTATTGATATTTTGAACTTACTCGTTATTTTCTAATTTGAAATTGGATGGAATTGACAGCACCGTTATCATCTTTGTTTATACACGTGGAAAACCTGTCATCTCTCTTCTTGTTTCAGGGTGATATGCCTGATGGCATGCACAAGTCTGCTGAAGGCTGTGAGACAAACCCAACATATATTGCACCAAAGAAGGCAAAACATCTTGAAGAGAGCGAGACAACCCCAAAGTCTTGTCTTGATGCAGTGTTCAAGTTACTTGAGACTAGCAGTCAGACAAGCTCACAGAATTCGCTGTCTGAATCAGTTCGACTTCTTCAGTCCCAAGTTCTAGCAGAAAGGCATTCTACAACTCAACTTTGACTTGAAGTCCTATCTCTAAGAAAGATTGCGGAGAACACCAATGAGAACCTCATTGCTCAACAGCTACACCTGGAAGCTATGACCGACATGCTAGGCCGGTCTCACAGCCTTGCTCAGCAGCTTGCGCAGCAGTTCTCGTGCAAGGCTAATCTTTCTTGAACTGTCTTGGAAGTGGTCTCGGTTCAGTATTATTTTGTTACGCTACAATGGTGCCCAGTTTTTGTAATCTGCTTCTTCGTTGCGCTTTATGGTCACTGGTGGCAAAATTCGATGCCCAGTGGATGTAATATACCATAAATCCTTTATTGTATAGTGTAGGTTTATTCTAAGTTACTATGTCGTAATTTCTTTATTGTATAGAGTAGGTTTGTTCTTAATTCCTACTAGTTACTGCCATAATTCGCTATTTGAAAAAAAATCTGATCTAGTCGACCGGGCCGAAACATTTGCCTCTAACGGGCCTGGTTTTTCGCGGGCCACAATTGGGTTGGCCTGCATCTTTCTTGGGCCCGAATGGCCATTGGGGCCTTCACACTTTGCGTCAGGCCCACAACTTACTCCGGCCTATATTCAGCCCATATTTTAGTTGGGTCTTTTGTGGACCCAGCGCTTAGATTGGCCCAGGTAGCGTTGGGCCATTGACAGGCTGAATGTTCTACTGGCCTGTTACGGCCCAGAAGAAACCATGGGCCTTTAGCAGGCCGAAATGCATGTTGGGCCTCAATTTTCACTAGTTGTTGACGGGCCTTCAGTAGGCTGAAATGTAGACCGGGCCTTTTTTGGCCCAGTTATATGACGGGCCATTACCAGGCTGAAACATATCTTGGGCCTTAGTTGGCCCACTAATATCATGGGCCTTTAAGAGGCCGAAAGATTAGTACATGCATCAACGGGACGAATTATGCGACAAGCCTTTAACAGGCCCAAAGTCACGTTGGGCTGAACTGTTGCCACCTTTATCACGGGCCGTTAGTGGGCCGGATGTCCCGTCGGACCATATGTGGCCCATGGGCAGCACAGGCCATTCCCAGGCCGAAAGACACACCGGGCTGAAATGGGCCCATGTCTACATCGGGCCTCTAACATGCCGAAATTCACTAGGCTGTAATTGGGCCCAAATATTTGACGAACAATTAACGGGCTAGATCTGGCTTCGGGCCGTAAATGGGATTAAACAGGCTATTACTGGGATGGCCCACTAGTACCTGAGTAAGTACTATGGGCCTTTGATTGGGCCGGCCTTTTTAACCTATATGGGCCTCTGTTGGACCCTGCCACGTGTCGACGTATCATAGGCATGTCTCCTCCAATGGACGGGCGACATCTGGCCCACCGAGGAGCAGACACGTGTTTCCTCCGGCCAATAAGAATTTTACACGTGGAAAATCACCATTGGTCTGGGCTGTTAACGGGTTATCGGATCCCAAACCGGACCCGATAACTTAACGGCGAGCCGCTACGGTGGATGCCACGTGTCGGTCACCCTTGACGAAAGCACTTCTATGACGCGCGATTTATCGTCATGGAAGTGGACACTTCCGTGATGATAATTTTGGTATTTTCATGGAACACTTCTACGACAGCACGGGTATGACTATCTTGATTCTGTCATAAAATCATCATGGATGTACATGCATGACAGAAAACGTGACCTACTGTGACAAACACGTATCATCACGGAAGTGTATTTTTTTGTAGTGCTAGCACCGCTCCCCTGAAGGAAATATGCCCTAGAGGCAATAATAAAGCTATTATTTATATTTCCTTATATCGACTATAAATGCTTATTATTCATGCTAGAATTGTATTAACCGGAAACTTAGTACATGTGTGAATACATAGACAAACATAGTGTCCCTAGTATGCCTCTACTTGACTAGCTCGTTAATCAAAGATGGTTGAGTTTCCTAGCCATAGACATGTGTTGTCATTTGATGAACAGGATCACATCATTAGAGAATGATGTGAAGGACAAGACCCATTCGTTAGCTTAGCATTAATGATCGTTTAGTTTAATTGCTATTGCTTTCATCATGACTTATACATGTTCCTCTGACTATGAGATCATGCAACTCCGAATACCGGAGGAACACCTTGTGTTCTATGAAACATCACAACGTAACTGGGTGATTATAAAGATGCTCTACAGGTGTCTCCGATGGTGTTTGTTGAGTTGGCATAGATCGAGATTAGGATTTGTCACTCCGTGTATCGGAGAGGTATCTCTGGGCCCTCTCGGTAATGTTCATCACTATAAGCCTTGCAAGCAATGTGACTAATGAGTTAGTTACGGGATGATGCACTACGGAACAAGTAAAGAGACTTGTCGGTAACGAGACTGAACTAAGTATGATGATACCGACGATCGAATCTCGGGGAAGTAACATACCGATGACAAAGGGAACAATGTATGTTGTTATGCGGTTTGACCGATAAAAGATCTTCGTAGAATATGTAGGAGCCAATATGAGCATGCAGGTTCCGCTATTGGTTATTGACCGGAGATGTGTCTCGATCATGCCTACATATTTCTCGAACCCGTAGGGTCCGCACGCTTAACGTTCGATGACGATTTGTATTATGAGTTATGTGATTTGATGACCGAAGATTGTTCAGAGTCCCGGATGAGATCACGGACATGACGAGGAGTCTCGAAATGGTCGAGAGGTAAAGATTCATATATTGGAAGGTTGCATTCGGACATCGGAATGGTTCCGGGTGATTCGGGCATTTTTTCGGAGTACCGGGAGGTTACCGGAACCCCCCGGGCGAAGATTGGGCCTACATGGGCCATAGGGAAGAGGGGAGGCAGCCCACAAGGGGCAGTCGCGCCCCTGCCTATAGGGAGTCTGAATTGGACTAGGGAGGGGCCCCCCCTCCCTTCTCCTCTTCCTCTCCCTTCCCTCTTTCCCCCTCTCCGGAAAAGGAACGGGGGTCCAACTAGGATTGGGAGTCCTAGTTGGACTCCCCTCTATGGCGCGCCCCCTAGGCTGGCCGTCTCCTACTCCCCTCCTTTATATACAGGGGAGGGGGGCACCCCAAAGACACACCAAGCCTTCTCTTAGCCGTGTGCGGTGCCCCCCTCCACAGTTACACACCTCGGTCATATCGTCGTAATGCTTAGGAAAGCCCTCCACCGGTAACTTCATCATCACTGTCGCCATGCCGTTGTGCTGACGGAACTCTCCCTCGTCCTCAACTGGATCAAGAGATCGAGGGACGTCATCGAGCTGAACGTGTGCTGAACGCGGAGGTGCCGTACGTTCGGTGCTTGGATCGGTTGAATCAGGAAGACGTTCGACTACATCAACCGCATTACTAAACGCATCCACTTTCGGTCTACGAGGGTACGTGGACACACTCTCCCCTCTCGTTGCTATGCATCTCCTAGATAGATCTTGCGTGATCGTAGGAAATTTTTTGAAATACTGCGTTCCTCAAGAGTGGCATCCGAGCCAGGTCTATGCGTAGATGTTATATGCACGAGTAGAACACAATGAATTATGGGCGATAATTGTCATATGCTTTGATAATTCGGCACTAAAGTTTATGTCGAGGCCGCCCTATGAGTCGATGCTACGAAATTTGGTGTGAGGGCCAAGATGGACCTGCACCAGTTTTCTACTTGGGGGATTCATTCACTGTGAGCTCGTTGTACTACAAAGTTCAACGTTTCTTGAGATGCGCTCGGCGTAGAACGAGTGTTCAGTGTTCACGCGAAGCTTAACTACAAATCGAGAAAAGACAAGCCGGGTTGATACAGGCCTTTTTTTTTAAAAAAAAAGGAGGAAAGACCCTCCGCCTCTCATCAGATGAGAAGGATGCATGCGGCCATGAGTGTAAATAGCAACATGGTCAGTGCCGATCACTGTGCCATCAGCTTTCTTAACACTGTAACAATCAAATGAGGCGCAGGAGCGTAAATAGCTAGTACATGCTCAGTGCTTAATGATCACTGTGCCATCAGCTTTCTTGGACCAACTTAATAACACTCAGACAAACGTACGACTATGCCGACAACAAGGGCACGCGGCAGAGCTACGTACCTTGGATCTGCCATTAAAACGAACAGATAATTGCCTTGGCCGACGCAGCACCAGCACCAAACACACTCGCCAGTCCTCTCGCGCTCACAGACCAAGCTAACTCGTCAATGGCTCTCGCGGCGAAGCCGAGTTCCGGCGACCAGGCCAGAGGCGCACCGCATCTCGTCTTCATCCCGAGCGCCGGCATGGGCCACATCCACCCTTTCTCCCGCTTCATCGCCGCCCTCGCGAGCCAAGGCGCCGTCGACATCTCCGTCGTGATCGCGCTCCCGACGGTCTCCGAGGCCGAGGCGGACCACTTCGCCGCCCTCTTCGCGACTTTCCCCGCCGTCCGGCGCATCGACTTCAACCTCCTGCCGCTGGACGACGCCACCCTTGCCGGCACGGACCCCTTCCTCCTGCGGTGGGAGTCCCTTCGCCGCTCCGCCCACCTCCTCGGCCCGCTCATCGACGGCGCCGCGCCGCGTGCGTCCGCCATAGTCACGGACGTCACCCTGGCTTCCCAGGTCATCCCCGTGGCTAAGAACGAGCTGCGGCTCCCGTGCCACATCCTCTTCATCTCATGCGCGACCATGATGTCCTTCCTCGCCTACTTCCCCACCTACGTCGACGGCGCCAACACGGATCACCTCACCGGCGACGTCGACGTCCCCGGCATTGGACGCCTCCCGGTCGATTACCCCCCGCAGGTGCTGCGCGACCCGGACAACCTCTTCACCAAGCAGTTCATCGCCAACGGCCGCGAGATCGCCGAGGCAGACGGCATTCCTCCTCAACACGTTCGACGCCTTGGAGCCGGAGGCACTCGCCGCCCTGCGCGACGGCAAGGTCGTTCCCGGGTTCCCTCCGGTGTTCGCAGTCGGCCCGCTTAAGTCGACGATCACAGAGAAGGAGGCGGTGCATGGCGGCGCCTTTCACCACCTATCGCCTGGCTGGACGAGCAGCCGGCGCGCTCGGTTGTGTACGTGGCCTTCGGCAACCGCAACGCGGCCGCCCTGGAGCAGATCCGCGAGATCGGCGCCGGGCTGGAGGCGAGCGGCTGCCGGTTCCTGTGGGTGGTGAAGACGACGGTGGTGGACCGCGACGACACGGCGGAGCTGAACGACGTGCTGGACGACGGGTTCCTGGGGCGCGTGCATGGGCGCGGCCTGGTGATCAAGGAGTGGGTGGACCAGGAGGCGGTCCTGGGGCACCCGGCCGTGGGGTTGTACGTGAGCCACTGCGGGTGGAACTCGGTGACGGAGTCGGCCGCGTGCGGAGTGCCGATGCTGGCGTGGCCGATGACGCTGGGCGACCAACGCCTGGTGGCAACGGTGATCAGGAGCGCCGGCTTCGGGCTGTGGCTGGAGCACTGGAGCTGGGACAGGGAGAGCTCGCTGGTGCGCGCGGCGGAGATAGCGGAGAAGGTGAAGGCGGTAATGGGCGACGAGGCGATCTCGGCGAGGGCTAAGGAGGTCGGCCGGGAGGCGACCAAAGCCGTCGCCCCGGGCGGCTCCAGCCACCGGAGCATGCAGGAGTTCCTTGCCACACTCGGGTCACTGCACTTTTACCGGGGGCTGTTAGTCAATGAACCTCCTGTCCTGTCGCACTTTTTTTTTGGGATACTGTCCCGTTGCACTTATTTTGTATCATCGTCTCGACTGAGTCGCTCAGGATGCATGCGATATGTTGCCTGAAAATAAAGAGCCAGCTATGTGTTAATTGCTTGGAAAAATTTGTTGTAAGTCAATTTGCGCGCGAGCGAGCCATTGAATTGAAATCCAACCATCCCTGGACGCTTTCTTCTTTCTGCCATTTCCCCCTTTTTTCTCTTTTCAAATTAATGAACTTTTTTTTATAAACCATGAACCATTTTAAAGCTCCATCAGCGGTTTTCAAAACTATTCTAGAATTTTTATTTTTGAAGTCACGAGCATTATTTTTTTGCACATTTGTAAAACAAATCATGTATATTTCTTGAATTGCACGCACAATTTTAAAACTCGTGATTTTTATTAAATTTTATTTAATACTTGTTAATTCTGACATTTTTCAAAATGTGCATGTGGTTTTTTATTTTCCATACATCTTTTTGTGAGAAAGGCGGAAATAAACTGCATTTGCATATGTCTCCATTTTGCCAAATCCTATATAACTCTTAGGCTGATCGTAATGAGAGTATCATAGGCAATACCACGTATGCAAACTAGACAATTTTGCAGAGGTGGCATATAATTAAATGAAAAAAAGAGTTAACTATCATAATAAATGTTATGATGTTATGTGTAATGAATGGCAATAAATAAGGTACTCAGAGCACACTAGCGAAGCAGTTAGGCCGGCCCATGTAAAAGGCATGTTGGCGGGAGGCTCATCCCGGTTTTGGGAAGCTTCCAAGCCCAGTTTTTTTTGTTTCCGTTTTTCTGCATCATGTTTTGTTCTTTTTTTTCCTTACTCTTTTCACCTTTTTCCCCCAATGTGCACACTTTTTTTTTGAAATGCAATTACTTTTTAACGTTTGTCAACTTTCTCAAATTCGTGATATCTTCCAAATTCACATACTAATTTTGAAATTTTTTAACTTATTTTAAAATCCCCGAACTTTTTCTCCAGTTCGTAAACATTTTATGAATCCGCCTACAATTTTCCAATTCAGATGCATTAATTCATCAATAGTTTTCGAAGACATGTTTTGTTTTTCTAAATCATGAATGTTTTAAACCACGAACTCTTTTATATTCAGGAACAATTTTTTAATTCAAAAAACTCACAAATCATTTTTCAGATTTGAGAACTTTTTTCAAAATTGATAGTTATCATTAACTGAAATGAAACAGCTCGAAAAAAAAATGCTGTATCAACATGGGTTGCGGCCCCTTGGGGAGCGGGTGCGTGTTTGCATCCCTACTGTATCCCATGCGCAAAATAGAAAAACTCGTAGTCACAAATGCTACGTATCGCTCATTGTGAGCGCTGGGCCGGTCAATTTAGAGAGCGAGCGAGCGAACTGTTACAACCGATTTTAAGAACCTTCTGATGAGCAACAAACCGATTTTTTCATTTTACTATTTTATTTCCTTTTATTTAATCTTCTTTTTACGTTCTATTTTTCCATTTTTGGATTTAAAAAAAATCACAATTGTAGAATTTATTTTGAAATTTAACAAATTGTTCACACTTTCAAATTTTGTTGATGTTTTTTAAAAAATATTTTAAATTTCAAAAATTATTTACAGTGCAAAAATGGTTGGATTTGCAAAAATTCTTCACCATTTTTCTGTATAATTAAATTCCAAAAAATACTTTCATTCATTAAAAGTTGTTTGAGATTTTTTTAGTCACTTGAGCATTTTCGAATTTGCAAAAAAATGAAGTCGTGAAGATACTTTTGAAATTGTGAACTTTTTGTGTTCATGATCATCTTTTGAATTAAAAAAACATGAGACCGTTTTCAAAATTTGAGAAGCTTTTCCCAAATTTATAATTTGAATTAACTGAAAATGAAACAACACGGGAGAAAACTCAGCTTCTCTCTCTCTCTCTCTCTCTCTCTCTCCCTTGGAGAGTCGCGCTTGCAGCCGAGGCCAATGTAGTAGCTGCCGGCCTGAGACGCGGCGCTTCTCGCTCACCGTGAGCAATATGCAGCAACGCCCGCTCCACATTGTGTCATATAGCCGAGCACGCAGACATAGACGCCACCAATTGGGCCATGTCCACTGGAGGACGCTTTGCTTAGGCGCTTGAACAGAGGAAAACAAACATTGGAGTCATGGCGCGAACCCAGTAACGACGTGCATCATGGTTCAAATTGTCCGTTCGTTTTATGATGCCCTAGGTGCATAGATCACCCCGGTTTCACTAGGCACCTATTTAGACGGCTCGTCTCGCCGCTAACTCTCGTGTCTGGTCCATCCCCGTAGCATCATTTGCTTCCCATGAAAAATGATAGAACTCTACCTTCCCGATAGGCGTCACCAAGTTCATACAATGTGCAAAAATGTGGTTGCGCCATTTCACCAAGTGCACATGCCTTGATACTTTGGCACTGAAGTTTATGTCGAGGCGCCCTCTGAGTCAAATTTGATGTGAGGGCCAAGGGTAGCTGCACGCTGCACACAGATTAGCCGGTTGATAAAGGCCACGTAGGAGCGTAAGTAGCCACATGACTCAGCTACTCAAACAAATGTGGGACATCACAGGACAGAGACTTGCTAGCCGACAACGAGGACACGCAGCACGGCAGTAGAGCTACCTTGGTTCTGCCATTAAAGCGAACCGATAATTGCCTTGGCCTCTCGCACTCACAAACCAGGCTAACTCGTCACCCTCGCACTCACAAACCAAGCTACCTCGTCAATGGCTCTCGCGGCGTAGCCGAGCTCCGGCAACATATATATATATATATATGGATGAAGGGTGTCGGATGGTTGGTGCGACATATGCCAAGGGATGGCTTATCATTGTGGGAGCCAATAAAACGTCGCCGGTGCCCAGAAACGGGATGAGGCGAAGACATGCACGCCGGCGGATCTTACCCAGGTTCGGGGCTCTCCGAGGAGATAACACCCCTAGTCCTGCTCTGCGGGGTCTCCGCATGATCACTAGATCGAGAAAGGGTAGCTACAATCGCTCCTAGAGCTGTTTGGGGGTCAAAGGAGAAGAAGAACAAGGCTAGCTCTTGCTTCCCTCTATCTATGGTGTGCGTGCTATGCTTGGAAGCCAACCCTTTGCATGGGTGCTCCGGGGGGTTTATATAGGCCTACCCCCGGGGGTACAATGGTAATCCGGCTGGGCTCTGGTCCCAGCCGTCGGTGTCTACGCTCGTCGGCTTCTCCGCCGGCTGCTGGGTCCCGCCGGCTGCCGGCTACTTGGTCGACAGGCCGGCCCCACCGCCTAGGATCTTGTCGGCGGCTGCTTACTGTAGCCGCGCCTCTGATGACGAGGGCTTCGTCGAGGTAAGCGTGGCTACAGTGGGCCGCCTCGGGGGCTCTTACTGTAGCCTTACCTCGTCTTGTCTCCTTAATGGGGCTCCTGCTTCGAGGAAGGGAGTAGCCGGCTTCTGGGGGCCGGCTATGCCCTTGGCCGACTGGGAGGGGCCGGGCCGTCTTCGCGCCTCTCTCTGGCTGAAGGGGCCCGCCGCCCTCGGGCCGTACAGGAGTCGGTCGTGGATGACGTCGAGGCTGGCATGGCTACAGTGCCGAGCCGCGCGGGAGACGGCCGCCCCGTACGGCCTCCTGTAGCCATGTCCGCCTCGGGCTTCGGGGGTAGTGGGCCGCACTGTGGCCACACCCCGTCTTGTCGCCGTTATGTGGGAGTGGCTTGGAGTGGTTGTGGTCTCGGCCGGCTCTTTGGAGTCGGCGTCCTTCTTGGCCGGCTTCTTGGAGTCGGCCACCCCGTAATCGTCCTGGGGAGGGGTCGCTGAGGCAGGGTCGCCTTCCGGGAGTCGGCTTCAGAGGTAGCCGGCCAGGGAAGGCGGCCCAATGCTTGGAGTGCTTGGAGGCCCGAAGGCCTGATAATTTTTTTAGAAGAACCAGGGGCAGTCGGTGAGGCTACCCGTGGCCATTTACTCCGATAGTAGTCCCCGAAGCTGGTTGGGCTTCGAGGTGGAGTAGGGCTTGAGAAGCTCGATCAGCTTTCTATCCTTACAAGCCGGCAGCTGGGAGCCGGCCTTGGTCAGGCGCGCCGCCTGAGTCGAAATCTTCCGGAGTCGGAGGGCGGGAGCCCGCCAGTCCGTGCATCGGGCCGCAGGCCGGAAAGCCTGCCAGCCCACGCGCGTGACGGGACGTCGCCGCAGGGAGGGGGCCCGCCACGTCCGCGCCCCGGCCCAGGCGCAGATTGTCTACATCCCGAAACCGCCCGCACGTTCCGTGCAGCAGTTTCGGCTCGCATTTATGCGCAATAATCGCGAGACGTGGGGGGAGCGGGCGCAGTTAATCCCACGTCTCCCCCCACGTCCGGCCTCTTCGGCCTTGTGAGGCTATAAGTAGGGGGAGGTGGAGGGCGGCAGGCCCTCGCACGCTCCTCCTACTTCCACCGTCTTCTTCCTCTTGCCAGTTCTTGCGACAGCGCCTCGCCGCCGCGCTCTTCCACCGCACGCTCCTCCGCCGCCGCGCTAGCTTTTGCCATGCCTCCCGCCACGGAGCAGTATGGCGGGGATTGGGACGGCTCCAACGTGCACGAAGACCACGTCGAGTTCCTCCGCCAGACACGGCGGTTGCCCGGCGCGGACAAAGTGGAGGTCCGTCGCGCGCCGGCGAGGGAAATCAGGCCGGAGCCGCAGGAGGGCGAGCGGGTGGTCTTCCGCTCGCACTTCTTGCGCGGCTTCGGCCTGCCAGTGAGCGCCTTCTTCCGCTCCTGGCTCGACTTCTACCAGCTCCAGCTGCACCACCTCACCCCAAACGCGGTGGTGCTGCTGTCCGCCTTCGTCACCCTGTGCGAGGGCTACCTCGGCGTCCTCCCCACCCTTGAGCTCTGGGGGGAGTTCTTCCAGTCAAAGCTAGGCACGCGCATGCGGGGCGTGCCGGCTCAGACTGGTGCCTTCATCGCGTCACGGAGATCGGTTGCCGACAACCCCTTCCCCGTCATCACGCTGATCCAATCGGTGAAGAAGTGGCAGAAGTCGTACTTCTACGTGCGGAACATCGCTCCGCGGGGCGACTACATCAACCTGCCGGCTTACGTAGCCGGCCCACCGGCGGGCAGGCTGCCCCAGTGGTCCTTCCGGGGTGTGACGCTGACGCCGGCTGGAAACGCCGCCATCGCCCGACTGCGGGTGATGGTCCAGTCGGAGGGCCTGACGGGGCCCGATCTTCTGGCCGCGTTCGTCACGCGCCAGGTTCTTCCGCTCCAGAGCCGGCCTCATCTGATCTGTCAGATGAGCGGCCAGCTCGATCTGAGCCGGATGTGCACCAAGGAGATGCCGCAGGAGGAGGTGGCCTTTATGGTGAACTACCTTGCGAACCGCAAACTCTCCCTGGAGTGGCAGTTCGGCAAGGAGCCATACAGCCGAGCCAACCCGCCGCCTACGGTATGCTCTCCTCGTCTCTTCTTTTTCTCCTTGTTGCCGAGCACCTCTTGGCCGACTCTGACTTAGTCGGCTTGTTCTTCGACAGAGCCCTCTTCTTCGGCCGGCCGGCGGGTCAGACGCGGAGCGCCGTTTCGTCCCCGACCGGACCGAACATGATCTGGATGACCCCGACCTGCGGGCGGTCGGTATGGACGACGACGTCGAGCCGGGAGGTGGCCAAGCCGGCGGCGAGGCAGGCGGCTCCGGGCTCAGCGCCACCTTTGATGACTGGCCAGACGACGATGAGGCCGAAGCCGTCCCGCGCCGCCAGCCGGCGTCTGGACGCGGCGCGGGTTCCTCTGCTGCACCGCCTGCTCGGGGCGGAGGGCAGAAGCGTCGCGCCGCCCAGGGTCTGTTTGGCAGCCGAACGAAGAAACCCAGAGGCGGGGCGGCAGCCACCAGGCGGGAAGAGGCGGCCGCGAAGGCGGCTCGCTTCCGGAAGGTGGTGAAGCAACCGCAGACCGTGTCGGCGTAAGTCCGAATCTTTCTTTGGGTACTCTCTTTCTTTCTTTGGTGGTTCTTGAACTCTCGTCCTTTTCTTCAATGATCAGAGCTCCGTTGTCACTTGAGCGGGCGGCTGCCGGCTCCGTCGTTGAGTCGCCAAGGGGCTCTGGGAGCACCACCCGCCGCATGGACCCCCGCGCCGACCTCCAGGAGGCGACGGAAAGGAACGCGCGGGAGGCGCGGGAGGAGCAGGAGGCACGGGAGGCGGAGGCAACGAAGGCGGCCGCCGCCCAGGCGGCACGGGAGGAGGAGGCGGCGAAGGCACTCGCCGAGGCCGCAGCCAGGGCCCAGGCAGAGGCTGAGGCCGCGGCGGCGGCGGGGGAGGTTTTGATGGTCACCCCGCTGCGCGTCATGGCGCCTGGGGACATGGAGCCTTCGCCAGGGGGAGCCAGCAGCGACCAGCCCGGGCTGGGGGGAAGCGGCGACGACGTCATCATCTTGGAGAAGGCGCCGGAGCCGACCCCGCCAACTAGGGCGGCCCAAGGCGGCCGGCCTGATCCGCCGCCTGCACAGTCGGCGGAGGGCGAGCCGGCCGCGAGGGCTGAGGTGGCGGTCCGGGTGCCGCCGAGCCGGCGCGCGGGGAAGGCCGCGTCGGAGCCACAGAAGGCCGCGTCAGAGCCACAGCCGGCCGTGGGCTCTAGCTCGTCGGCCCGAGACGCGGAGGCGGCCAGCGGTACCTCAGGGTGGACGCCAGGCGGAGGGACGGCCGTAGTGAACGTGGTTGCACAAGACGTCCGGACCCGGCTCCAAAGCCAAGCCGCGGCGCTGAGGCAGTTCACCGACGAGTTCCTCGCAACGCGGGCGGCCATCCGGGTTAGTATTCCCGTCTTGTTTCTTCTTGATCTTGATTTCTTCCATGGGGGCGCGTCAGCGCACCCACTGGGTGTAGTCCCCGAGTTCCGAGTCGGCTGCTGAGCAGGCGGCTTGGAACTTCTTGGAGGTTTTGTCTTTGCTGTTTTTGTTCTCACTTCGGTCTTCTGTCCATCTTGCAGGACTACCACAACCTTCGAGCGGCCGCCTTCAACTCCCAGGCTCGGGAGCTGACTTAGAAGACCGCCGACCTTACCGAGAGCCGAGGTACGTGATTTGTTCTTTATCTCATGTGGGGGCGCGTCAGCGCACCCACTGGGTGTAGTCCCCGAGATTCGGGCCGACTGCTGAGCAGTCGGGTCGGAACTTCCTTGACGACTTCTTACTTTTCTTCTTCTTCCGTTTCTGCAGAGGCCAACGCCAGTCTGAGGGCACAGCTGGGGGAGTCCCAGACTGCTCTTCGTGCCAAGGATGCCGAGCTCGCCGCCTTGGTGCAGGAGCGCGACCGCCTGGTCAAGAAGCTGGCCGACCAGGAGGAAAGTCACAAGGCGGCACTGAAGGCGGCGCAAGACCGCGAAGCCACTCTCCAGGCCGAGTTCGAGACGGAGGCGGCCGGCTGGGCAGATGCCAGGCAGACTCTGGTCTCCGGCTATGGGCAGATCGAAGATCTGGTTGACGGTAAGCCGCCTACCTCTTCGTCCTTTCTTGCCATCTGCCAGTTTGGCTTGTTTTCTGATTTTGGTGTTCTTTTCTTCCTTTCTTCTTCTTCGCGCAAAGTATTTCCCTGGCTATTCGACTGCCGCCAACCAGGCCATCGAGGCCCGTCGCCAAGCGCGGAGGCAAGCCGGCTTTGAGATCTCGCCAACCGCCGGCCGCTCGCTGGAGGAACAGCTCCTGGCGATCCAGGCTCGCATCCAGCCGGCTCACCGGCTGCTCCGCCGGCTTCAGCGTGTCGGGGCGCAGGTCTTGGCCGCCCTCTGGCCCGGCCAAGTGGTCCCTCGCACCCCCAGTCGGACTGCCGACTGGCTGGAGGTGGCAGTCGGCCGCTTCGAGGCTTGGAAGGCCTCGGCGGCTCGCTCCGGCGCCAGGCGGGCGCTGGAGTTCGTCAAGGCTTGGTATCCCGCCCTGAGCCTGGACCAGCTGGCTACCTGGCGGCAGCAAGCCGACACGGAGCTGGAGCCGGCACGGCCGGCCATCATTCGGCGGGCTTCGGCGATCACCGACTACACCGACACCAGCATCTTCGCCCCCGAGGTGGACGACAATGGAGTCGCCCAGCCGGAAGAGTGGTTCGGGCTGGACCCGGCGTACGGTGAGGACTCGGCGGAGGAGATCGACTCCAGCGACGAGGGCGAAGAGGAGGAGGAAGAGGGTGAAGACGCCGAGCCGGCTGGTGGAGTAGCCGGCCAGCCTCAGCCTGACCGCTCCTCCAGCACTACGTCGCGCGCGAGTGCGTCTCCTGCCGCAGGTGGTGGTCAAGCCAGGGCCCGCTAGTCGGCCACTCCTTCAGCCGGCGAGGCCGCCTTCACCGACCAGCTCGGCCTCCATGTCGCGCCCTAGTCTGCCGTCTTTTGCTTTTCCTGTCTTGTTACTCTTTAGAACAATGTTTGGTTAAATTCGCACAATTCCACCCACTGGGTGTATTCGAACTTATGTCTGTTGCCGGCCTCTTGGCGGCTTTATGTATATATAACTTATGCATGCATTTGGCCTTTCCTTGTACTTTTGCTTTTTATCCTTCTGCTTTTTCCCTTGCCGCCCTCCCTTGGTTGCCGCCTCCCCAGTCCAACAGTTGCTCTGCAATCTGTAGCTGGAGGAGTGCTTGGCCAGTTGGGGGGGAAGTACTCTAGCTTCGCCGGATTAAAGCTAAGTTTTAGGTAGCCGGCCAGCCGGCTGCTCTGGCAGCCGGCAGGCATGTTTGGAGGCCGTCTCTTTGCTATATAGGTTCGTAGTTCGTTAGCCATTTTTCGTGTGGGCGTCCTTTCTGTCTTGCCTCTTGCTAGTCGGACAGTCAGTTCTTTGAGCTGCGACTTGCAACAAGAGGTGACTCGGGAGCCGGCGCACTACTTTTCTGACTTTAGGAAAAACTTTCAATATAGCTCAAGGCGGCCAGTCCCCAGGCCGACTAGTCGAACCCGGTGCCGGACAAAAATTCAAAATGTAATAATACATTCATGGATATGACACTCGTCATTCATAGATAAATAAAAGGCAGTCCCCGAGTATTGTTCGGGGGGCCTGTTGGTTTGTACTTAATACAAAAGGGGAGCGTGATACATACTGCTTTTCAGCTGTAAAATCGTCTTAGGAGGTTTGCGTTCCATGGTCGCTCCGACTCCTTGCCGGAGTCGTCTCTCTTGCGTGCTCTTGGTTTTTGCGCGTCGATCAAGTAGTAGGAGTCGTTGCCGAGCGCCTTGCTGACGACGAAAGGGCCTTCCCAAGGGGCCGAGAGCTTGTGCTGGCCGGCTGTTCGCTGGATCAGCCGGAGCACAAGGTCGTCCTCTTGGAAGGATCTTGGCTTGACCTTGCGGTTGTAGTGGCGGCGCAGCCCTTGCTGGTAGATGGCGGACCGGCTGAGGGCTAACAGCCGGCCTTCTTCCAGTAGGTCGACGCCGTCTTCTCTTGCTTCTTTGGCTTCCTCCTCCGTGTACATGGTGATCCGAGGCGAGTCGAACTCGATGTCTGTTGGGATGACAGCCTCGGCACCGTACACGAGGAAGAATGGAGTGAAGCCGGTTGACTTGTTGGGTGTAGTGCGCAGGCTCCAGAGGACAGCCGGCAGCTCTTCGAGCCAGCAGCCGGCCGATCGCTCCAGTGGTACAACCAGTCGGGGCTTGATGCCGGAGAGGATGAGTCCATTTGCTCGCTCGACCTGGCCGTTTGACTGTGGGTGGGCAACGGACTCTAAGTCCAGTCGGATGCCCTGCGTCGCGCAGAAACGTGCCAGTGCTCCTTTGGCGAAGTTCGTGCCGTTGTCGGTGATGATGCTGTGCGGCACGCCGTACCGAGTAGTGATGTCGGTGATAAATGTAACGGCAGTCGGCCCATTGAGCTTCTTAATTGGCTTGGCCTCGATCCACTTTGTGAACTTGTCCACAGCAATGAGTAGATGTGTCAAGCCGCCGCGGGCTGTCTTGAAAGGGCCTACCATGTCCAGTCCCCAGACGGCAAAAGGCCAGGTGAGGGGAATGGTCTTGAGTGCAGAAGCCGGCAGGTGTTGCTTGGAACTAAAAACTTGGCATCCTTTGCAGCTCTTGACTATTTCTTTAGCATCCTCCAAGGCAGTCGGCCAGAAGAAACCATGGCGGAAAGCCTTGGCCACAAGGGATCTTGAGGCTGCGTGGTGGCCGCACTCGCCTTGGTGGATGTCTTTGAGGATTGCTACTCCTTTTTCTGGCTCGATACAACGGTGGAAGACTCCAGTGACGCTGCGCTTCACAAGCTCTCTGTTGATTATTGTATATGCTGCGGCTCGTCGTTGCACTAGTCTTGCTGAGATCTCGTCAGCCGGCAGCTCTCTGCTGACTAGGAACTTGAGGATGGACTGGGCCCATGAGGGAGCTGTGACTTCTTCTTCTGTTAATGTGGCCACCATGACTCGGGTGGGTGGGTTGGGTGGCGTTGAATTGGAATCGGCCACCGCTTCTTGTGTCGTTGCAGTCCCCGGGCCGACTGCTGCAGTCCCCGGGCCGGGTGCGACTACGGTAGTCCCTGGGCCGGTTGTCGAAGTCCCCGTGCCGCCTGCGGGATTTCTCCAGTCGGATCCGACTGTATCTGGCGCAGGCGGTACGAAGATG
This sequence comes from Triticum aestivum, assembly GCF_018294505.1. Lineage (NCBI taxonomy): Eukaryota > Viridiplantae > Streptophyta > Magnoliopsida > Poales > Poaceae > Triticum > Triticum aestivum. The sequence goes on along the minus strand of NC_057796.1, from coordinate 401,538,994 downwards.
GAATCCGACTCTGGAGACGGCTTGATGGACGGCTTGAGGAGGCGCTGGAGGGAGACGCCAGTCGGTATGGCTTGTCGGGTGGAGCCGATCCGTGCTAGGGCATCTGCTTGGTCGTTGTCGGCCCTTGGCACGTGGAGGAACTCGCACCCCTCGAAGTATCCGCTGATCTGCTGGACCAGAAATCGATAGCTTGCCATGTTCGCGTCCTTAGCATCCCAGTCGCCAGACGATTGCTGGACCACCAAGTCTGAGTTGCCGTAGCACAGGATCCGGCGTATGCCAAGTTCTTTGGCTAGCCGGAGCCCATGTACGAGCGCCTCGTACTCGGCCACGTTGTTGGAGGCGGCGAAGTGGATCTGCAGCGTGTACTTGAGCTTGTCGCCTTTGGGAGAGGTGAGGACGATGCCGGCTCCCAAGCCGGTGCGCATCTTGGACCCGTCAAAGTGCATCCGCCAATGGGTAGAGTCGGGAGCCGGCGGTAGGTACTGAGTCTCGGCCCAGTCGACGAGGAAGTCGGCCAATGCTTGCGACTTGATGGCGGTGCGGGGTTGATAGAAGATCGTGTAGGGCGCCAACGCAATGGCCCATTTGGCCACCCGGCCGGATGCATCCCGGCTGCCTATGATCTCGGCGAGCGGGGCAGTGCACACGACCGTGATGGGGTGCTCTTGGAAGTAGGGCTTCAGTTTCTTGGCAGCGAAGTACACTCCATAGAACATCTTTTGGTAGTGCGGGTAGTTTTGCTTTGAGCTGGATAGTACTTCGCTGAGATAGTAGACCGGCCTTTGGACTAGCTGGGCTCGGCCTTCCTCCGGGCGCTGGACCACAACAACAGTGCTGATGACTCGGCTAGTCGCGGCGATGTAGAGGAGCATGGGCTCCTTCTCAGTCGGCGCAGCCAGGACAGGTGGAGTGGTCAGCATTTTCTTCAACTCATGGAAGGCTTGGTCGGCTTGATCATTCCACTCAAAGTGAGTGGACTTCTTCATGAGTCGGTACAGGGGGAGGGCCTTCTCTCCTAGTCGGCTGATAAAACGATTCAGGGAGGCTAAGCAGCCAGTGAACTTCTGCACATCTCGCAGCTTGGTGGGAATCTCCATTCTCTCAATGGCCTTGATCTTGACGGGGTTGCACTCAATGCCGCGTTCGGAGACCAGGAAGCCTAGCAACTGGCCGGCTGGCACTCCGAACACGCACTTCTCGGGGTTGAGCTTGATTTGGAATCGGCGCAAGTTGGCAAATGTTTCTTTCAGGTCTTCCAGCAAGGTACCGCACTTCTCTGTCTTCACCACAATGTCGTCTACGTAGACGTGGGCATTTCTGCCGAGTTGTTTCAAGAGACATTTCTGCATGCAACGCTGAAAAGTGGCACCGGCATTTCTCAAGCCGAATGTCATTGTCAGGTAGCAGAAAGCTCCAAAGGGTGTGATGAAGGCAGTCTTCAGGCAGTCAGCTGGGTCCAACTTGATCTGATGGTACCCTGAGTACGCATCCAAAAAACTTAACAGCTCGCATCCGGCTGTGGAGTCTATTACTTGGTCAATCCGTGGCAGAGCAAACGGATCCTTTGGGCAGGCCTTGTTCAGACTGGTGTAGTCTATACACATACGCCACTTGTTATTCTTCTTTAGAACTAGAACTGGGTTGGCAAGCCACTCTGGAAAGAACACTTCCATGATAAAGCCGGCGGCAAGGAGCCGGGCTATTTCTTCTCCCACGATTCTTCGCTTCTCTTCTGACAGTCGGCGGAGGGGTTGCTTGACCGGCTTCGCGTCAGCTCGGACATGTAATTTGTGCTCGGCGAAATCCTTCGGGACACCCGGCATGTCCTTTGGTGACCATGCAAAGATGTCTCGATTCTCACGGAGGAAGTCGACGAGCTCGCCTTCCTATTTACTGTCCAAGTTCGCCCCAATGACAGCGAACCTCTCCGGGTGCTCCGGGTCCAGAGGTATCTTCTTCGTCTCTTTTGCAGGCTGGAAGGAGCCCTGCGCATCATAATCCTTGGGGTTGGGGGACAAGGCCGGCTGCTTGCCGGCCATGGCCACAACCCGTTCCAACATCTTCTTCTCTTCTGCCACCACGAGGGACTCGGCCAGCCGGCTACTGGCCATGGCGCACTCGATGGACTTCTTGTAGTCGCCGGCTACCGTGATAATCCCCTTCGAGCTCGGCATCTTCATCTTCAGGTAGGCGTAGTGGGGCACAACCATGAAATTGGCCAGAGCAGGTCGGCCAAGCAGTGCATGATAGGGGCTCTCCAAATCCACTACCTCGAACCATATTGCTTCTCGGCGGAAATGATCTTTGTCTCCAAAGAGGACATCCATTTTGATCTTGCCGATTGGGGAGCAAGACAAGCCGGGGACGATACCATGGAAGACGGTGCGGCTCAGCATGAGCTGCTTGGCCTTGATGTTCAGCTTCTCCATGGTATCGCGGTATAGTATGTTGATACTGCTTCCGCCGTCTATCAGGACGCGGGAAAATCTAGCAGCTCGCCTCTCCGTCGCGAGGGTGACGTCCAAAACCATTGCATAGGAGCCGGGCGAAGGCATCACCTCTGGGTGGTTGGCCTGGCTCCAGCTGATTGGCTTTTCTGACCAATGCATGAACTCGAGAGTGCTAGTGGCGACTGCATTCACTTCTTGGTGCTGCCGGCGTCGGTTGCGCTTGTCGTCGGCTTGACTTGTGAAGACGACGTAGGCGGCGTGCTCTTCGGGGAATTCGTCTTGGATGGCGCCGACTGCCGGTCGAGCCGCCGGCTGCTGAGGGGCTGGAGGCGGCGGGCCGGGAGGCGGAGGCGGCAACATTCCCTCGCCCTTGGTGATGTGGGTGAGCCAGTGGCATTTCCGGGTTGTGTGGTTGGATGGCTTCGCGCCGCTGTGGAACTTGCAGGGGGCATCGAGTGCTTGTTCGTAGGAGAAAGACGGCTGCCAAGCCGGCCTTCCACCCTTCTTTTTGGGAGCGGGCCGCTCTTCAGGCTGCTCGTCTTCAACTGTGGCCACCTGCCGACTGGAGGTAGTCGGCATGGGGCCCTTGCGCTTGTGGTCGTTCTGGTAGGGGCGCCGATTAGGGTCGCCAGCCGGCGTCTTGGGAGCCGGAGCAATCACCTTCCCGGAGGCGTCTACTCTCAGCTCGGTCTTCATCGAGGAGTCGGCCGTGGCATATTTGTCGGCGATGACTAGTAACTCGTCGAGGGTAGCCGGCTCGTCGCAGAGGAGTCGGTGCTTGAGGAGGGTGCCCTCTCGGCACCCGGCGGTGAAGTACTCGATGGCCTGGACCTCGTGCACCCCCTCGCAGGAGTTGCGGAGCTCGGCCCATCGCGTGAGGTAGTCGCGGGTCGACTCGTTGGGCCCTTGGACGCAGAGGGAGAGCTGGCGAGGCTTGGGAGGCCGCTTGTAGGTGCTGGTGAAGTTGCGGACGAAAACTTCGGTGAAGTCCAGCCAACTATTGATGCTGTAGGGCTTGAGGCTGTTGAGCCATGTGCGCGCCGTGCCTTGCAGCATGAGGGGGACGTACTTCACGGCGACGCGCCGATTGCCGTTGGCTATGCTGACGGCCGTGGAGTAGTCGATGAGCCAATCTTCCGGCTTCATCGAGCCGTTGTACTTGGGCGTGTCTCTGGGGAGCGAGAACCCTTTGGGGAAGGGCTCGTCGCGGATGCGGGGGCCAAAGCATGGCGGGCCGACATGGTCTTCTTCTTCTAACGCCAAGGATCGAGCAAGGCGGTCGATCCTGTGGCGGGCGTCGTTCTCGCCGACTCCTTCTCGGCGGCCGAGTCGGTCGCCAAGAGTCGGGTGTGTGATAGGCGGCGGAGTGAGGCGTCTTTCTCTTCGAGGCGGGGGAGGAGGCAGATTTCCTTGGTGTTCAACCGCTCGAGGGCGGCCTTTCGCGTCGCGCTCGATGGTAATACGAGTCCGGCTGCGGCTGGCAGCCGGCTCCTTGTCTTTCTTCTGGCGCGCGCCGCTCGCAGTCGGCGAGCGGGACATCGCGGCGTGCTCCCGGCGCGGGGGATGACTATCAGCACGGGCGCCGGCTTCGTGCCGTTCTGCAGCCGCGTCGAGCAGCTGTTGGATCCGTCTCGTCATGTAGGGGAGCTCATCGGCTCCCAGCCCATTGAGCTCTTCTGCAGCCGCCTGAGCGGCTCGCAGATTCTCGAGCGGGGTGGCGTAGACGGGGCGATCTGCGCCCATCATGCTGGCGACGGCTGCGCCGCGCGTCTGGACGAAGCCGGCTCGGCTCGGGCCGCTAGGCGGCGGCGTGCCGAAGGCGGCGCGGTCGACTTCGCGCTGGTGGGCCTCGGTGAGGCGTCTCATCGAGGCTATTTTCTGGCCCTCCGCGATGAGGGCAAGGCGGCGTGCCTCCAAGGTCTCGGCGTCGGCGTCGGCCGGGATGGGGACGGAGAGGTCGTGCATTGCCGCTTGCAGGGCGTCGTGGGCACTCTCGCCCGAGTTGGCGACGTGGCTGATGACCAGCACTTCGGTGACAGCGCTGCTGCCGCTGTCAGCTCGAGGGAGGGGGTCGTCGAAGACCACCACGTCGGAGGGGTAGGCGTCGAGCGATGCTGTGTCGGAGTCGATGAGCATCGGGTCGGTGGAGCCGACCGACTCCATGTCTGCAGCAGGCTCACTGGAGACGTGAAGCTGGTCGAGGAGGCTGACGAGGCGGTTCTCGGGGTAGTCGGTGCCTGCGTCGGACGCAGGCTCGTCGGAGATGCGAGCCTCGCCGAGCAGATCGGCGAGGCAGCTCGCAGCGCAGGCGTCGTCGACGCCTTGCAGCGCGTCGAGGCAAACGCCATCGGGCGCAGCAGGCTGGCTGCGCTCGCGGGGGAGGAAGAGGGTTCCCGTCCAGAATAGGTTTCCGGACGACGGTGCACCTGGCCCCACGGTGGGCGCCAAATGTCGGGTGGTTGGTGCGACATATGCCAAGGGATGGCTTATCATTGTGGGAGCCAATAAAACGTCGCCGGTGCCCGGAAACGGGATGAGGCAAAGACATGCACGCCGGCGGATCTTACCCAGGTTCGGGGCTCTCCGAGGAGATAACACCCCTAGTCCTGCTCTGCGGGGTCTCCGCATGATCACTAGATCGAGAAAGGGTAGCTACAATCGCTCCTAGAGCTGTTTGGGGGTCAAAGGAGAAGAAGAACAAGGCTAGCTCTTGCTTCCCTCTATCTATGGTGTGCGTGCTATGCTTGGAAGCCAACCCTTTGCATGGGTGCTCCGGGGGGTTTATATAGGCCTACCCCGGGGGTACAATGGTAATCCGGCTGGGCTCTGGTCCCAGCCGTCGGTGTCTACGCTCGCCGGCTTCTCCGCCGGCTGCTGGGTCCCGCCGGCTGCCGGCTACTTGGTCGACAGGCCGGCCCCACCGCCTAGGGTCTTGTCGGCGGCTGCTTACTGTAGCCGCGCCTCTGATGACGAGGGCTTCGTCGAGGTAAGCGTGGCTACAGTGGGCCGCCTCGGGGGCTCTCACTGTAGCCTTACCTCGTCTTGTCTCCTTATTGGGGCTCCTGCTTCGAGGAAGGGAGTAGCCGGCTTCCGGGGGCCGGCTATGCCCTTGGCCAACTGGGAGGGGCCGGGCCGTCTTCGCGCCTCTCTCTGGCTGAAGGGGCCCGCCGCCCTCGGGCCGTACAGGAGTCGGTCGTGGATGACGTCGAGGCTGGCATGGCTACAGTGCCGAGCCGCGCGGGAGACGGCCGCCCCGTACGGCCTCCTGTAGCCATGTCTGCCTCGGGCTTCGGGGGTAGTGGGCCGCACTGTGGCCACACCCCGTCTTGTCGCCGTTATGTGGGAGTGGCTTGGAGTGGTTGTGGTCTCGGCCGGCTCTTTGGAGTCGGCGTCCTTCTTGGCCGGCTTCTTGGAGTCGGCCACCCCGTAATCGTCCTGGGGAGGGGTCGCTGAGGCAGGGTCGCCTTCCGGGAGTCGGCTTCAGAGGTAGCCGGCCAGGGAAGGCGGCCCAATGCTTGAAGTGCTTGGAGGCCCGAAGGCCTGATAATTTTTTTAGAAGAACCAGGGGCAGTCAGTGAGGCTACCCGTGGCCATTTACTCCGACAAAGGGAGTAGTTTTTTTAGTCATAACTAGCTTTATTGATATAAAAAAATAGTCATATCTTCCCCAAAAAAAAGTAGTCACATCATCCACCACGAGGTTTTTATTAATAAAGCTACTAGGAGGTTCATCGACCTAGTTACATGAAATATTGGACTCATATAGCACAACCTAGCAAGAGAAGTGCAGCACTGGACGCAGCGCCATCTGATCCCACGCCATCGACGGCGCGCAGGCCTTTGCGATTCGGAAGAGAGCAAGCTGCTAGTTAGAGTATATGGGTGTCAGACATCGGTTTGTAGCTTATATATGTATTATAGGCAGAACAACCTGACACAAAGGCAAGTGCATGCTGCAAATGTGAGTATGGAGCCGACAGTTGCCCCAGGCGTGGGCCTTCGTGATTCTGGCAGTATGAACGCATATACCATTGCCATTGCTGTGTGCCATTGCGATAATGTATGACGTACTTTCCTTTTACCAGCTATAAGAGCACGCACCAATACAACTTTGTGCTCCCTGGCATCCATTTCTACAAGTGCCCGAATCAATCAATAAGTAACTAGCTTGTTGATTTAACATGCACATGTCATTTTCGTTTGGGACGTGCAGAACCACGGACCATGTGATTTTTGGCTTTGGGAGAATCAGTACAGGTTCTTCATCACAGGAGTGGACATCAATCTGCTAATCCAAACTGCTGGGGGCGGCAACAATGCCAGGTTCAGGATGGCGGAAGCACTGCAGGACGTACGCAGGCACGCAGCGAACCAAGAACACACAAATGCTATGCGTGTTCATGCTCGCGGTGGTACTTGTGCAAGCGGTGTCCGACCGCTACTGAATAAAATTAGAGATCTGCCATGTAAGAACTACTCCGTATTAATTTAACACGAAGCCTAGATTTTCCATTAGCAGTACACTGATGTACTACTAAGCATGAGTGTGATGGCGACCTGAGAAGCGCGTACGAGGCATAGACAAGGACAGCACGCTGGCATGCACGAAGCAAATCACCCACAACCCCCAACCACCCACCACAGTAAATAATTGGAATATCTCAGACCGTGTCAACCTTTTTGTGGACCTGCTTCGTCTGCCAAGTCAGATACCCTGCAGACCTATGACGGTATTTTACTCGTAATGCCAATTAACGCTGGACTATGCGCAGATCGCTGTGAGAAAAGCGTGTGGTCAGATTGCAGCGTTCAGATGCCGCTGCGTTCAGGGCATCCCCTCTCAACCTAGCAATGTTGTTTGTCATGGTTCAAATTGTTTGTTCGTTCACACATATGAGCGGCTTCACTGCATACATCACTGCAAGTTTCACTCGAGACCTATTTAAACAAAAAAAAACTCTCATCCTATTTCCATAGTTTCATCGCTACATCCCATGGTGTCACTTGATTCCCATTGAAAATGATAGTGGAGCTGTACCTTGCCGATAGGTGTCACAGAGTTCACACATTGTGCAAAAAATGTGATTGCGCCATTTCAGCAAGTCCCCTCCCCAGCACACGCCTTGATACTTCGGCACTGAAGTTTAGGTCGAGGCGCCCTATGAGTCAATGCTACATACTCCCTCCGTCACAGTTTATCGGGCGTGTTTCAACAATCAACAATCTCTGGGACCAAGGTGATTAGTGATTAAAGTGAAAAATAGCATCGGTGGTTATATCATGGCGTCTAATTAATGAAGAAATTAACGCGTGCACATATACATGGAGTGCTTCCACCCCGTACACACACATGCAGTTATTCCACCCCGCGTACACACCAGCATGAGAAAAAAAATGGTGGGCTTGATTGCGGTTACCACGCCCTGATTAATTATGCATTAAACCAAACTTGCCTAAAATCTCTGTGGTGGAAATACATGAGAATTGAAACGTGCTGTGAAAACTGTGACCGAGGGGGTACCAAATTTGATGTGAGGGCCAAGATGGACCTGCACCAATTTTCTAGTACTTGGGAGGGACTCGTTCACTGTGAGCTAGCTCGTTGTACTACAAAGTTCAACTTTTCTTGGGATGAGCTCCGCGTAAAATGAGTGTTCAGTGTTCACTCGAAGCTTAACTACTCAGTCGGTTGATAAAGGCCACGCAGGAGCGTAAATAGCCACATGGCTCAGCGCTGATCCGCTTTCTTAGGACCAATTCATAATAACACTCAAACAAACGTACAACTACGTGGACAGAGACTTGCTAACCGACAAGGACACGCAGCACGGCAGCAGAGCTACCATGGATCTGCCATTAAAACGAGCCGATAACTGCAGTGGCGGACGCAGCACCAAACACTAGCCAGTCCTCTCGCACTCACAGTCACAGACCAAGCTAGCTCGTCAATGGCTCTCGCGGCGAAGCCGAGCTCCGGCGACCAGGCCAGAGGCGCACCGCATCTCGTCTTCATCCCGAGCGCCGGCATGGGCCACCTGCTCCCCTTCTCCCGCTTCATCGCCGCCCTCGCGAGCGAGGGCGCCGTCGACATCTCCATCGTGACCGCGCTGCCGACGGTCTCAGAGGCCGAGTCGGAGCACTTCGCCGCCCTCTTCGCCGCCTTCCCCGCCATCCGGCGCATCGACTTCAACCTTCTGCCGCTCGACGACGCCACCCTCGCCGGCACGGACCCCTTCGTCCTGCGGTGGGAGTCCCTGCGCCGCTCCGCCCACCTCCTCGGCCCGCTCATCGCCGGCGCCACGCCACGCGCCTCGGCCGTCGTCACCGACGTCACTCTGGCTTCCCAGGTCATCCCCATAGCCAAGAAGGAGCTGCACCTCCCGTGCCACATCCTCTTCATCTCCTGCGCGACCATGCTGTCCTTCCTCGCCTACTTCCCCACCTACCTCGACGGCGCCAACGCAGACCACCTCGCCGGCGACGTCGACATCCCCGGCATTGGACGCATCCCGGTCGATTACCCCCCGAACGTGCTGCGCAACCCCGACAGCCTCTTCACTAAGCAGTTCATCGCGAACGGCCGCGAGATCGCCGAAATAGACGGCATTCTCGTCAACACGTTCGATGCCCTGGAGCCAGAGGCACTCGCCGCCCTGCGGGACGGCAAGGTCGTGCCCGGGTTCCCTCCGGTCTACGCAGTCGGCCCGCTCAAGTCGACGGCCACGGATAAGGAGGCGGCACATGGCGGCGCGTCTTCACCCATTGCCTGGCTCGGAGAGCAGCCGGCGCGGTCCGTGGTGTACGTGGCCTTCGGCAACCGCAACGCGGCGGCGCTGGAGCAGATCCGCGAGATCGGCGCCGGGCTGGAAGCGAGCGGCTGCCGGTTCCTGTGGGTGGTGAAGACGACGGTGGTGGACCGCGACGACACCGCGGAGCTCAAGGACGTGCTGGGCGAGGGGTTCCTGGAGCGCGTGCAGGGGCGCGGCCTGGTGACCAAGGAGTGGGTGGACCAGGAGGCGGTCCTGAAGCACCCGGCCGTGGGGCTGTACCTGAGCCACTGCGGGTGGAACTCGGTGACGGAGTCGGCCGCGTACGGCGTGCCGATGCTGGCGTGGCCGACGCTGGGCGACCAGCGCCTGATCGCCAAGGTGATAAAGAGCGGCGGGTTCGGGCTGTGGGTGGAGCACTGGAGCTGGGACGGCGGGGAGGACTCGCTGGTCCGCGGCGCGGAGATTGCGGAGAAGGTGAAGGAGGTGATGGGCGACGAGGCGATCTCGGCGAGGGCCAAGGAGATCAGCCAGGAGGCGACCAAGGCCGTCGCCGAAGGCGGGTCCAGCCACCGGAGCATGCAGGAGTTCCTTGCCACGCTCAGTTGACTGCTCTGCTCTGTTACCGGCCGGGAGCTGTTGTTTACTGAACCTCGTGCCCTGTCGCACTTTGTATCGTCGTTTCGACTGAATCGACCACGATGCATGCCATAATCGTTGATCGATCGAGAATAAAAAGGAGAACCAGGAGGAAAATGAGTGCACTAGTGGCACCCTGCTGCCTCATGGTTTCATTTTGACTTTAGCTATATGTCAGTCAACTGAATTTTATATCTGGGTCAGCCGATTTTTGTCCGCTGAATTTTCTTTGAGATTCGTGCTGCTTTCTTTTCCTGGCTTGTTTGTTGTGTGGGTTTGTTTCTTTGTGGTTTGTTTAGGGTACATCTAGATGTATCTTAATTATTGCACATCTAAATGACACAAGCAAGCACGGAAAGGAAAAAAAAATCCACACAAATCTTGCGTGAGATCAATTGTATAGGACTTAGATGTGCAATACTTATGGCAAATCTAGATATGCTTTAGCAAAATTGTTTTTTTAATTGACCCCATATTTGGGTCGGTCGATTTCTTTCTGGGCCGAAGACCATTAACCGTGTGATCCAGCCATTTTCTCTCTCCCTTTATTTTTTATGTTATTTCTGTTTTATGTGTTTTTGCTTCTGTTTTTTTGTTTCTCTTTGTTAGTTCGTTTTATTTTTATTTTGTGGATATTTTTTAGATGTTGGGTGGCTGTAATGTAATACTTTGCAATATGTGTGAAAATTACACAACTATATGACTATTGTTTGCATACTAAAAAAGTGCAATTTAAGAGCGAAGTTGTGTGCAAGTTTTGTAAAGTTTTTACTTTATATTTCATTTTAAAGGATAACTAGTAGAATGTCCGTGTGTTGCTACAGGTTACAATGCATAAAAATGAACTAAACAAATGATTAAGATTATCTTCAAGATTGAAACTTATTTCTCTCATGTATGTTTGGGTGTGTTAGGACATCAAACGGGCGCCCAATAGTCTTCATAAAATTTATCCGTCTGAACAGTCCGGACTTCCTCAAATACAACCCACATATGAATGAGACGATAATCCTAGACGCAGGGACTCTTACGAGTTTTACAAAATCTCCATCTAACTAATCTTTCTTCCCCCTGATTTTCAACTGGGGTGGGCCCCATCCTTCCTTGATCTTAAATCCTATGGGTCCACAGTGGATAGTCCGTTGAACCCGTAAAAGAATTCCTCGTTGATGTAGAATTACTCCGGAGCAGAAATGTGGTTGTCCGACATGTTATCATCGACATGTGGTCTCAACACAAAAACCCCACATCACGATACATCCTCCTTTTTCTGCCGGACCCTCCCCTTACTACTTGTTTTCCTGCCATAGCGAGACATTTATTTTCTTGTTGGAGCCCTCTACTTTAAAAACATGTCTAACATGTAGCGTTAGGATCATCGTGTATGTCATGTGACCTTTTTATGGTAGATAACTTTTCTTCTTACTACTATCTCTGCCATGGAACCCCCTTCTCTAATAAAAAATAATACATTTTTAATAGAATAATAAATGTATTGCGCCATAAAGCAAATGCAATCAGTGCATACACACCGATATGTTCTCTGTAGCAAAAATTTACTGGATTTTTTTTTTTGCAAAATCCATCATACCTCCACATCTCGACTCTATTTTTTCAGATTCGTCTCGACTAATATTACAACCACTGCCGTGACATCTGGTCCTTGAATCTTTGTCGATAGGTACCGTCTTGTCCTCCTCAAATCCTTGTCGCTAGCAATCTTAGCATTGCACGGTTGCAACGGTTGCTGCTAAGAATTGTGACACACACAGCAGGGCTTGCAGTGGTGTGTCTAACACAACTACAGAGTGTCCATTTGTGTTCGTGCTTCTGTTAGGCAAGTCCGGCCAATATGCATGTAAGCTGAATCAATTTCATAGCTGAACTATCATGTATAGCAAAGAACAGTGTAGTAATAAAGATAAGAGGGTTGTAAATATGCAGGTATTGCCAAAAAAATGACATCAATAATTAAACTTTGTTTTTCATGTAATTATATTTCTATAATATTCCTTGTAGAATACTATTTTCATTACCAAACATCACCTCCTTACTGACATGTACAGTAGTACTTTGCATGTATTAAAATTTAAAAGGGATAGGAGTTTCTTTGCTTCACATGGCCTATGTAGAAACGTAATGACTAAAATAGTAATAAATCTAATGGTTCCAATAAATAGAAATTCAGGCATAGGAGTTTCTACGGCTTGGACGGATGGTGGTACCATCCATATAATTCATCTGAGCAGTACCTAGTGACTTGTTTCACAATCAAGTAGTTCTCCAAGCCCCTTAAAGCAACAACAAATATAATTCATAGAACACCAACTTACAGTTTGTGAACCATAGCACTGTAGAAGTAACACACCATACTCTCCCTACTCCCGGTGAAAATCAATCCTTGTTCCTCCCCATGGAGCATGGAGCATATACATCAGTTCATGTTCACTCCTTAAATGGTCATTCAGAGAAGCATGTAGATGTTGGGGATCGCAGTAATTTAAAAAAAAATTCCTACGATCACGCAAGATCTATCTAGGAGATGCATAGCAACGAGAGGGGAGAGTGTGTCCACGTACCCTCGTAGACCGAAAGCGGAAGTGTTTAGTAACGCGGTTTATGTAGTCGAACTTCTTCGCGATCCAACCGATCCAAGTACCGAACGTACGGCACATTCACGTTCAGCACACGTTCAGCTCGATGACGTCCCTCGTGCTCTTGATCCAGTTGAGGACGAGAGTGAGTTCCATCAGCACGACGACGTGGCAACGGTGACCATGATGTTACTGGCGCAGGGCTTCGCCTAAGCACTACGTCGATATGATTGAGGTGTGTAACTGTGGAGGGGGGCACCACACACGGCTAAAAGATCAACTTCTGTGTTCTAGGGTGCCCCCTGCCTCCGTATATAAAGGAGGGAGGGGGAGGCCGGCCGGCCCTAGGGGCGTGCCCAAGGAGGGGGAGTCCTACTAGGACTCCAAGTCCTAGTAGGATTCCACTTGGTGGAAGGGGGAAGGAAGGGAGAGGGAGAGGGAAAGGGCGCCGCGCCCCTCCCCTAGTCCTATTCGGACTCCCCATGGGGAGGGGGCGCCTCCCCTATGTGGGCTGTCCTCTCTCTCCCCTATGGCCCATGATGGCCCATTGCTTCTCCGGGGGTTCCGGTAACCCCTCCGGCACTCCGTTTTTACCGGAAACCATCCGGGACACTTCCGGTGTCCGAATAACATGATCCAGTATATCAATCTTTATGTCTCTACCATTTCGAAACTCCTCGTCATGTCCGTGATCTCATCCGGGACTCCGAACACACTTCGGTCATCAAAACACATAGCTCATAATACAAATCGTCATCGAACGTTAAGCGTGCGGACCCTACGGGTTCGAGAACTATGTAGACATGACCGAGACACCTCTCTGGTCAATAACCAATAGCGGAACCTGGATGCTCATATTGGCTCCTACATATTCTACGAAGATCTTTATCGGTCAAACCGCATAACAACATACGTTGTTCCCTTTGTCATCGGTATGTTACTTGCCCGAGATTCGATCGTCGGTACCATCATATCTAGTTCAATCTCGTTACTGGCAAGTCTCTTTACTCGTTCTGTAATACTTCATCCCGCAACTGACTCATTAGTCACATTGCTTGCAAGGCTTATAGTGATGAGCATTACCGAGAGGGCCTAGAGATACCTCTCTGAAACACGGAGTGACAAATCCTAATCTCGATCTATGCCAACCCAACAAATACCTTCGGAGACACCTGTAGAGCATCTTTATAATCACCCATTTACGTTGTGACGTTTGATAGCACACAAAGTGTTCCTCCGGTATTCGGGAGTTGCATAATCTCATAGTTTGAGGAACATGTATAAGTCATGAAGAAAGCGGTAGCAATGAAACTGTAACGATCATAATGCTAGGCTAACGAATGGGTCTTGTCCATCACATCATTCTTCTAACGATGTGATCCCGTTCATCAAATGACAACACATGTCTATGGTTAGGAAACATAACCATCTTTGATAAACGAGCTAGTCAAGTAGAGGCATACTAGGGACACTCTGTTTGTCTATGTATTCACACATGTACTAAGTTTTCGGTTAATACAATTCTAGCGTGAATAATAAACATTTATCATGAAATAAGGAAATAAATAATAACTTTATTATTGCCTCTAGGACATATTTCCTTCAGTCTCCCAGTTGCACTAGAGTCAATAATCTAGATTACACAGTAATGATTCTAACACCCATGGAGTCTTGGTGCTGATCATGTTTTGCTTGTGAGAGAGGCTTAGTCAACGGGTCTGCAACATTCAGATCCGTATCTATCTTGCAAATCTCTATGTCTCCCTCCTTAACTTGATCGCGGATGGAATTGAAGCGTCTCTTGATGTGCTTAGTTCTCTTGTGAAATCTGGATTCCTTTGCCAAGGCAATTGCACCAGTATTGTCACAAAAGATTTTCATTGGACCCGATGCACTAGGTATGACACCTAGATCAGATATGAACTCCTTCATCCAGACTCCTTCATTTGCTGCTTCCGAAGCAGCTATGTACTCTGCTTCACACATAGATCCCGCCACGACGCTTTGCTTGGAACTGCACCAACTGACAGCTCCACCATTCAATAAAAATCCGTATCCGGATTGTGACTTAGAGTCATCCGGATCAGTGGCAAAGCTTGCATCGACATAACCGTTTACGACGAGCTCTTTGTCACCTCCATAAATGAGAAACATATATGTTGGGTTCTACCGTAGGGTGCGTCGACTGCAAATTAAAATTTTCCTACACGCAGAACAACCAGGAAGATGCTACGGGAATGGATCACAGATCGTTACCACTAGACGCGCAGTGCGGTGCAGCAGAAGAAGAGTTGGGGCAGCACGTTAGCGTGGATCGTCTCCTCCTCGTCCGATCTCCCTCGAACAGCCGGTCGTAGGATCCCACGTACAAGTTCGCCAGAGCGGCGCAGGTGCACCGCCTCTAACGGTATCCGCGCGTGCAGGAGGAACGTCGTGCGGCGGACTGCTAGGTCCGATCACACAACTGGCAGCAAGTGGAGGTGTCTATTTGCAACACATGCAAACCCTAGTGACAGCACCGAAGCGATCAACCACATGAGTGTGTCGCGCCTCCACTATATATAGGCATCTGTCGCGGGATCAACTCTTGGGCCTCGCACAGATCCTAAAGCCCACAAGTCTACTCGGCCACAATCCGAATACAGCTCGGATCACATCCGACCAGTTTCTTCGGATCCGACCTCGTAGGCTCCTTCACTTAAGTGCGCGACCCCTTAGGTTCAAGACGGCTTGGTCGCAGTTCAGATCACCTCCGAACTGCACGGTTGGTAGTGGCCTCTAGCAAGGCATGCCGAACACCAAGCAGACTATGAAGCTGGTTAGGCGAACCTGTACAACATGTCACACTTCTGTTCCCTTTGCCACACGATATATGTTGTCGGGCTCAAGGTGAGATTGTCATCCTTGTGCTAGCCTGACCTCTTTCTCATTCCAGTGATGCCGACCACAAATCGGATTATCTCATAATCCTAATCGCATGGCCATGCTTATCTTGGTCGGATCACACGAAGGGCCCAAAGTATATCTTTCCTGATCGGAGGGGCAATCCCATCTTGCTTGACCATGTCTCGCAGCATGGGTCTGGACAAGCCCGAAACCTACCTCTGTAACTACCCAGTCACGGAGTAGCGTTTGGTCGGCCCAAAGCAGGTCTATCACCATCCCGAGTACATGTGCCAGCTTAGGTCTTAGGACGTAGAACGTATACTGTACTAGAGACTCACAGATGACATATCGCTGCATCTCATAGTTGGGTCTGTCCGACTCGGACCTTATCTCGACTCGGATCCGACTATGTTGAATCCGACCAGATCCTTCCAAGTCCATATTATCAGGTGAGCATCCAATGCTTCATGGCTAGTGATACCAAGCCATCGACCGTGTCATATGCTAGCCTAGTCGGCTGTGAGTCCACACAGCCCTTTCGACTAGGGACCTTTTAGGACAGTCATCATACAATGCATAGTCCCACAAACAAGTCACGTACTTGCTGATACACATCATTGATAATATCCAAGGACTATCTTTATTCATAAACACATAGGAAATATCATCATACATGATTGCCTCTAGGGCATATCTCCAACAATATCCTTAGTCCTTTTCAGGTATTTTAGGATGTTCTTGCCCGCTGTCCAGTGCTCCACTCCGGGATTACTTTGGTACCTCCCTGCTATACTTATAGCAAGGCACACATCAGGTCTGGTACACAACATAGCATACTTTATAGAACCTATGGCCGGGGCATAGGGAATGACTTTCATTCTCTTTCTATTTCCTGTCGTGGTTGGGTTTCGAGTCTTACTCAACTTCACACCTTGCAACACAGACAAGAACCCTTTCTTTGACTGATATATTTTGAACTTCTTCAAAATTTTGCCAAGGTATATACTTTGTGAAAGTCCTTTTAAGCGTCTCGATCTATCCCTATAGATCTTGATGCCCAATATATAAGCAGCTTCACCGAGGTCTTTCATTGAAAAACTCTTATTCAAGTATCCTTTTATGCTATCCAGAAATTCTATATCATTTCCAATCAACAATATGTCATCCACATATAATATTAGAAATGCTACAGAGCTCCCACTCACTTTCTTGTAAATACAGGCTTCTCCAAAAGTCTGTATAAAACCATATGTATCACACTATCAAAACGTTTATTCCAACTCCAACAGGCTTGCACCAGTCCATAAATGGATCGCTGGAGCTTGCACACTTTGCTAGCATCCTTCGGATCGACAAAACCTTCTGGTTGCATCATATACAACTATTCTTTCAGAAATCCATTCAGGAATGCAGTTTTGACGTCCATTTGCCAAATTTCATAATCATAAAATGCAGCAATTGCTAACATGATTCAGAGAGACTTAAGCATTGCTACGGGTGAGAAAGTCTCATCGTAGTCAATTCCTTGAACTTTGTCGAAAACCTTTTGCAACAAGTCGAGCTTTGTAGACAGTAACATTACCGTCAGCGTCGGTCTTCTTCTTGAAGATCCATTTATTTTCTATGGCTTGCCGATCATCGGGCAAATCCACAAAAGTCCGCACTTTGTTCTCATACATGGATCCCATCTCAGATTTCATGGCCTCAAGTCATTTCGCGGAATCTGGGCTCATCATCGCTTCCTCATAGCTCGTAGGTTCACCATGGTCTAGTAACATGAATTCCAGTACAGGATTACCGTACCACTCTGGTGCGGACCGTACTCTGGAAGCCTACGAGGTTCTGTAGTAACTTGATCTGAAGTTTCATGGTCATCATCATTAGCTTCCTCACTAATTGGTGTAGGAATCACTGGAACTGATTTCTGTGATAAACTACTTTCCAATTCGGGAGAAGGTACAATTACCTCATCAAGTTCTACTTTCCTCCCACTCACTTCTTTCGAGAGAAACTCCTTCTCTAGAAAGGATCCATTCTTAGCAACGAATATTTTGCCTTCGGATATGTGATAGAAGGTGTACCCAACAGCTTCCTTTGGGTATCCTATGAAGACGAACTTCTCCGATTTGGGTTCGAGCTTATCAGGTTGAAACGTTTTCACATAAGCATCGCAGCCCCAAACTTTAAGAAACGAAAACTTTCGTTTCTTGCAAAACCATAGTTCATAAGGCGTCGTCTCAACGGATTTTGATGGTGCCCTATTTAAAGTGAATGCAGCCGTCTCTAAAGCATAACCCCAAAACGATAGTGGTAAATCACTAAGAGACATCATAGATCGCACCATATCCAATAAAGTACGTTAGGACGTTCGGACACACCATTTCGCTGTGGTGTTCCAGGTGGCGTAAGTTGTGAAACTATTCCACGTTGTTTCAAATGAAGACCAAACTCGTAACTCAAATATTCACCTCCATGATCAGATCATAGAAACTTTATTTTCTTGTTACGATGATTTTCCACTTCACTCTGAAACTCTTTGAACTTTTCAAATGTTTCAGACTTATGCTTCATTAAGTAGATATAACCATATCTGCTCAAATCATCTGTGAAGGTCAGAAAATAACGATACCCGCCACGAGCCTCAATACTCATTGGACCACATACATCGGTATGTATTATTTCCAATAAGTCAGTAGCTCGTTCTATTGTTCCGGAGAACGGAGTTTTAGTCATCTTGCCCATGAAGCACGGTTCGCAAGCACCAAGTGATTCATAATCAAGTGATTCCAAAAGCCCATCAGCATGGAGTTTCTTCATGTGCTTTATACCGATATGACCTAAACGGCAGTGCCACAAATAAGTTGCACTATCATTATCAACTTTGCATCTTTTGGCTTCAATGTTATGAACATGTGTATCATCACGATCGAGATTCAACAAAAATAGACCACTCTTCAAGGGTGCATGACCATAAAAGATATTACTCACATAAATAGAACAACCATTATTCTCTGATTTAAATGAATAACCGTCTCGCATCAAACAAGATCCAGATATAATGTTCATGCTCAACGCTGGCACCAAATAACAATTATTTAGGTCTAAAACAAATCCCGAAGGTAGATGTAGAGGTAGTGTGCCAATGGCGATCACATCGACCTTGGAACCATTTCCCACGCGTGTCGTCACCTCGTCCTTAGCCAATCTTCGTTTAATCCGTAGCCCCTGTTTCGAGTTGCAATTATGAGCAACAGAACCAGTATCAAATACCCAGGCGCTACTACGAGCATTAGTAAGGTACACATCAATAACATGTATATCAAATATACCTTTCACTTTCCCATCCTTCTTATTCGCCAAATACTTGGGGCAGTTCCGCTTCCAGTGACCAGTCCCTTTGCACTAGAAGCACTCAGTTTCAGGCTTAGGTCCAGACTTGGGTTTCTTCTCCCGAGCAGCAACTTTCTTGCTGTTCTTCTTGAAGTTCCCCTTCTTCCCTTTGCCCTTTTTCTTGAAACTAGTGGTCTTGTTGACCATCAACACTTGATGCTCCTTTTTGATTTCTACCTCCGCAGCCTTTAGCATTGCGAAGAGCTCGGGAATTGTCTTGTTCATCCCTTCCATATTATAGTTCATCACGAAGCCTTCATAGCTTGGTGGCAGTGATTGAAGAACTCTGTCAATGACACTATCATCAGGAAGATTAACTCCCAGCTGAGTCAAGTGTTATGGTACCCAGACATTCTAAGCATGTGTTCACTGACATAACTATTCTCCTCCATTTTGCAGCTATAGAACTTGGTGGAGACTTCATATCTCTCAACTCGGGCATTTGCTTGATATTTTAACTTCAACTCTTGGAACATCTCATATGCTCCATGACATTCAAAACGTCTTTGAAGTCCCGATTCTAAGCAGTAAAGCATGGCACACAGAACTATCGAGTAGTCATCAAGTTTGCTCTGCCAGGCGTTCTTAACGTCATTAGTAGCGTCTGCAGGAGGCCTAGCACCTCAAGACGTAATTCTTTTGTGCAGCAATGAGGATAATCCTCAAGTTATGGACCCAGTCCGTGTAGTTGCTACCATCATCTTTCAACTTAGCTTTCTCTAGGATCGCATTAAAATTTAAAGGAACGGTAGCACAGGCCATTAATCTACAATAGCATAGACATGCAAAATACTATCAGGTACTATGTCGGTGTACAAAAGAAGGGGCGCACCTTTGTACCCCTTTACCTGTGCACGGACAGTCGGAGCCGCGCCCACGGCCACACCGAGCAGAACAGGGGAGGTGAACCGAGGTAAAACTGAAGCCCAAGACAGCCAGAGCAACGCCAAGGCCGAGGTCACAAAAGATCAGAGAGACGAAGCAGGTTCCCCCGGCAAGACCTTTGCCGGGGCAGCCTCCGCGGCCCCGGCAAGGCCCTTGTCGGGGCGGCTCGTCCAACACCAGCGGAGTGCACCACCCTTGAGCCCACGGTCTCCAACACCATCAACCACGTTGGGCCAGGGCTCGGGAGGCACCTCCATGGTGGTATGCAGATCTTTGTGAAGACAAGGAATATTCAAGATCAAATGAGGATTAAAAGACAACGATCCTTGACAAGATCCTTGCCGAGGGGAGCCACAAGACCCCCGGCAAGATCCTTGCCGGGGACAACAGCACGCCACGGCAAGGCCCTTGCCGGGCCACCCGGCAAGGCCCTCGCCAAGGGCGCCAGCAGGGCCACCTCCAGGCCCGCACCAGCCAAGTCTCCACCACCGTTCGCATGCAGCTGCCAGCCCAACCAGCTGGGCAGGCACCTGCGTGGCAACATGCAGCTCCCAGGCCAACTCAGCAAGCGCCTGCGTGGCGGCATGCAGACCTTCATGAAGACTTTGCCACCGCGCCACCTCAGCTGCCTGCCTGCCTACGTGGCGCCGCATGCATCGCTGACCAGGGCGCGTGTCGAAGCAAGGAGGAGCGGTGACGGACGGGACGGGCCTCGTTCCCGTCCCCAATAAAGCAAGGGGACACCTAAGCGATGCATTAAATGCGTCTTGTCCTGTAATAGGAGTGATAAGCTCGTAGCACTGTACGCCTTTCCACCTCCTGTGTGCCACTGTGGCAGCCCCTTTCGACTATAAAAGGAGGCCCATGGCGTACTGGAGAAGGATTCGGCTCTTTGGAACGACTTAGCCACCGTAGCTAGTTGGAAGGCTCAAGAACACTCAATACATCCACCAAGGCAAGACTAGGGTTTTACGCATCCTCGCGGCCCGAACCTGGGTAAACGATCCTTGTGCTGATTACTAATCCTGCTCTTCTCGCAACCCTGCGCCCGGCAACCGTAGTAGGGATTCTTGTGATCTCATAGGTGTCGTTTCCCACCGACATCTTTGGCGCGCCAGGTAGCGGGCGCAATTGTGAGAATCTGGTCTAGTAGTTAGCCTAGCATTTCTTCACCGCCATGGCTCCCAAGAAGAAGACGGCCACAACGATCGGCTCGTTGGGGGCCGAACGGCCCGTGCCAGTACGGGCGAGCAGCGGCCCGGTCGCGGACAGAACCCGAGCCGCGGTCCGCGAGCACCAGCATCGCCCTGGCAGTCAGAGCCTGGCGAGCGGCGCCGTTCGCGCGCCAGGCGACGGGCCGCACATCACCAAGTCTAAAGATGGGGCTGGGCCCCCCGCGGGCGGCGCGGGGCCCTCCAGGAGTGTCGTTGTGCCACCCACTAGCAGGGTAGCAACCTCCAAGACGCCCACGCCGGCGACCACTGCGCTCTTCCCATGGTGTGCGCGACGAGCAGCGTCACCATGCCGGTGACCCTGGTCACCGCCGTGGGAAGAGCCCTGTGCGTCGTCCGCGGGATGAAGGAGTTCAGCATGCCCACCGAAGTGCTGGCGAAAATGGTGCGCAGCCGCTGGGTCGTGATGGAGCTCCTTCTAACGTGGTTAGAAGTCGAAGCGCGCCACGGTCCACGCAGCTGTCGCTGCCACCCACGCCCGCAGAAGCTTTGGCGCGCGCGCAGCTGCTCCTCGACTTCCCTCCTGCTGCGGAGAAGCTCGACGAGTGGAGGGCCACCATCCGGAGCCTCATCACCGTCGCCAACAAAGACGATCCGCGACCAGCGGGACCCTCGGGCCGGCGCTCCACCGAGCCACCACATACCAGCGCTGGGAGGACCTGGGGTGCTGTGGTCACAGTGCACTCTCCTTCTCCTCGCCAGCCGCCACGGGCGTCGGCCCGTCGTGACGACGCTTGTGATAACATCTCTATAGCGTCATCCGACCCGCAGACCCACCGCGACCAGCACCAAGTTCTTCGAGAACAAGCTCACGAAGATACTCGAACCCCTATCGAGTGCCGGCGTGATACACGCCACCAGTCGGACAAGCAGGCGGGACCCGCTATGGACCACCCAGCACCGGGGGGCTCCGGCGGCCTACCTTACAAGGTGGGCTGCCCGGCCTTTACCCGCGAGCTACGGCAGTTCCAGTGGCCGTCCCACCGCACGTTCAAGCCCGACGTCGGCGAGAAGTACATTGGCAAGACCCATCCGTTCGAGTTCCTCAGCATCTACACCATCGCGATGCAGGCTGCCGGAGCTCGCGACGACAATGTGCTTGCCAATTGTTTCCCGCTGGCACTGAAGCCCAATGGTATGTCTTGGTTGATGCACTTGCCGGCGGATTCCTTTTCTTCTTGGTCGGATCTGTGCCATGAGTTCGTTGGCGCCTTCACAGGAGGCCACCAAGCTCATGGCCAGGCCAGCGATCTGCATATCATTCCCCAGAAGGAAGGGGAAACCCTGCGCAAGTACATCCAGAGGTTCAGCCGGGTGCAGTACAACATCCCCGACGTTCATCCCGCCGCTGTGATCAGCGCGTTCCATCAGAACGTGCGCAACCGCAAGATGCGCGAAGAGCTGGCGATGACCAAGGTTAAGGATGTGGCCGAACTCTACGTTCTGGCCGATAGATGCGCCTGGGCTGAAGAGGGAAGGAAGTACCCCAGCGAAGACGCCGGCACGGAAACCGACTCTACCGACAAAGACGCCGCCGCCCCGACGAAGAAGGACCGACGTCGCAACAGGAAATGCAAGGGCAAGGCCGTACTTGCCGTTGAAGGATCTGACGACACCGGCGCTGCCAAGAAGGTCAAGGCAGATGGCCCCGGCAAGGAGATTGCCAGGTGCACCGCCTGCCGGGCCTTAGCAGCTGCCGACAAGCCAGGGGGCTCCGGCAAGCAGTACTGCAAGATCCACCGCACCAAGGGCCACGACCTCCAGAACTGCCGGCAAGTCGAGCTGCTTGCTGAAAAGCAAAAGGCCGAGTATGAAAGGCGGGACAAGGAGAAAGGTCAGGACGGTGCCGAGGGATCCGGCAAGAAGCGTGGCGGCCAAGGAAGCCGCCCCGACAAGGACAACCAGCAAGAGAGGCCCGCCCAGGGCCGTGACAAGAAACAAGAAGACGATGATCACGACGAGGACGACGAGTCCGGTGAGAAAGAGTTCCAGAAGGCTACGGAGGCCATGTGCGTCGATGGTGGCGCCTCGCTGCATACTTCTCACCGCCAGCTCAAGCAGTGGGCGCGTGAGATTACAGCAGCGGAGCTGTCGTTCGACGCTCAGAAGCCGCTGAAGTGGTCCAGCACGCCCCTCATCTTTGACGCCGAGGACCACCCTGACCGCACAACCGCGGTCGTGTGTTTGCCATTGTTGGTCTCACCAACGATACACAACCTCAAGGTAAACAAGATGTTGGTCGATGGCGGGGCCGGCCTGAACTTGATCTCGCCCGTCGTGATCAAAAGACTGCAAATTCCTGATGGAGACCTCGAGGAAACGGGCACGTTTCAAGGGGTCAATCCCGGGAGGAGCCAGCCGAAGGGGAAGGTCACACTGCCCGCGACGTTTGGAGGAGAGTTGAACTACAGGACGAAGAGGATCGTCTTCGACTTGGCCGAGATCCCCTTGCCCTACAACGGGATCCTCGGCCGCCCGGCACTAGCCAAGTTCATGGCGGCGTCACACTACGCCTACAACATGCTAAAGATGCCCGGGCCATTGACCATCATCTCCGTCCCCTCCGACAAGAAGGACGCGCTGATCTGCGCCGACCAACTCTACCGGGAAGCAGTTGTAGCAGCTGTCGTCAAGGCCCTTGCTCCTGCCGCTGAAGGCCCGGGAGGGAAGAAGAAGCCCGGCAAGACCTCTCGCACCCACTCCGGCAAGCGCACCTCCTCGGAGTGTTGCGCTACCGTCGAGGACGTGCCAGAGAGCTCTACCGGCAAGATCAAGAAATCCAGAGCCGAGCAACCGCACACCAAGAAGGTGTCCGTCGGGGAGGATGACACGGGAGGGGCCTTCACCATAGGCTCCACCCTCGACAGCAAATAGGAAGGCGCACTCCTCACCTTCCTGTGGGCAAATGTCGACGTGTTTGCGTTGGAAGCATCCGACATCCCCGGTGTTCCCAGTGAGGTGATTGAGCACCACCTAGCTGTCTGCCCTCATGCGCGGCCCTCAAGCAGAAGGTCAGAAATCAGGCTCTGGAGAGGCAGGAGTTCATCACAGAGGAGATCAGGAAGTTGGAAGTGGCAGGTTTGGTGAGAGGAGTGCTCCACCCGACGTGGTTGGCCAATCCGGTAGTGGTGCGCAAGGCAAATGGGAAGTGGAGGCTGTGTATTGACTACACAGATATCAATAAGGCTTGTCCTAAGGACACCTTCCCGTTGCTGCTCATCGACCAGATTGTTGACTCCACGGCCGGGTGTGATCTGTTGTCATTCCTCGACGCCTACTCGGGCTACCACCAAATCTTCATGACAAGAGAGGGTGAAGAGAAGACAACATTCATCACCCCATGTGGTACATATTGCTTTTTACGGATGCCTTTCAGGTTGAAGAGTGCTGGCCCGACGTTTGCAAGAGCAGTCCAAATTGGTTTTGAACCCCAGCTCCATAGAAATATGGAAGCATACATGGATGACATAGTGGTCAAAACCAAGGACGGGGCAACTCTTGTGCAAGATCTGGAAGAGACATTTGCCAACCTGCGCAAGATCAACCTTAAGCTGAACCCTGAGAAGTGTGTCTTCGGCGTTCCGTCCGGCAAGCTTCTCGGATTGTTCATGTCGCACCGCGGGATCGAGGCAAACCCAGACAAAATCAAGGCTATTGAGCAGATTGAGGTGCCCAAGCGGATCAAAGATGTGCGTCGGCTCACCGGCTGCATCGCCGCCATGAGCCGATTCATCTCCAAGTCCGCCGAGCGTGCCCTTCCCTTTTTCAAAATCTTGAAGAAGGCAGGCCCAATGGAGTGGACCCCAGAAGCCGAGGCGGCGTTGCAGGATCTGAAGAAATACCTTTCCTCCACACCAATACTGGTTGCGCCTAAACCACAAGAGCCGTTGCTGCTGTATCTGGCGGCGACGAATCAAGTGGTCAGCGCCGCACTGGTGGCACAGAGGGAGGTCGACGAGGAGGCAGTGGCAACGGCAGAACCAGCGGATGGCAAGACAAAGACCCCCCCGATAGGGCCTGGTGCCGGCAAGGCAAGGCCCCCGGCAGATTCTGATGCCACCAAGGCAGTGCCCGCGTAGTCAAGTGAGGTGGTGCAGAAGAAGAAGATGATGCAGCACCCGGTTTACTTTGTCAGCTCCCTCTTGTAGGGGGCTGGGTCGAGGTACTCCGGTGTGCAGAAATTGCTCTTCGACCTCCTTATGGCCTCGAGGAAGCTGCGTCATTACTTCCAAGCCCACGAGATCACTGTCGTCACCCGCCTCCCATTGCAACGGATACTGCATAACCCAGATGCGACTGGAAGGATTGTGGAATGGGCCCTGGAGTTGTCAAGTTTTGGGTTGAAGTTTGAAAGTACCTTGACAATCCAGAGCAGAGTCCTGGCGGAGTTCAGTGCAGAATGGACCTCAACGCCCGACGAAGAAATCCAGGAGACCGCTCTCCACGGCAAGGAAGCAGACTGCGACTGGATCATGTACTTTGATGGGGCTTTCTCGCTGCAAGGCGCCGGTGCCGGTGTGCTGCTTGTCGCACCCACCGGAGATCACCTCAAGTATGTGATCCAGATGCACTTTCCCAGAGAGATGTCCACAAGCAACACTGCTGAGTACGAGGGGCTGCTTGCCGGTCTCAGAATCGCGGCAGACCTCGGGGTGAAGAAGCTCATCGTCAGGGGTGACTCGCAGCTTGTCATCAGGCAAGTCAACAAGGATTACCAGAGCCCATTGATGGAGGCCTACGTAGATGAAGTGAGGAAGCTGGAGGAGCGCTTTGACGGTATCCAAGTGGAGCACGTTCCCCGAGCGAAGAACGACATCGCCGATTACCTGTCGAAGCGTGCCGCATTCAAGCTACCTATGGAACCAGGTACCTTTTTGCTCCGATTAACTCAGCCATCCGTCGAACCATCAATAGGGCAGAACTAGTGGAGGAAGTCAGGTCCCGGCAAGTACTTTCCCGCCGAGCCCCCTGGGACTGTCGGCAAGGATGTTGCCGTGCACACTGAGCCTGCCAAAGAGCAACTGGCTCCGGCAGGGCGTCAAGCCCTGGCCGTGGAGACAACCACTCCCATGGTAGAAGAGATGCCTTTGGTCCTTGCCGTCGAGCCCCAAGCTCCGGCATGGGCGCAGCATACCGTCCAATTCCTCCAAACAGGGGAGCTTCCTGAGGAGCAGGAAAAAGCGGAAAAAGTAGCCCGTCGGTCTGCCCTGTACCAGTTCGTCGATGACGTCCTGTACAGGAGGAGGCCGAACGGTGTGAAATTGAAGTGCATCCCCCGGGAGGAAGGACTGGAGCTGTTGGCGGAGATACATGGAGGCATATATGGCTCCCACATAGGGTCGAGGGCCCTTGCCGGCAAGGCGTTCCGGCAAGGTTTCTTTTGGCCCACCGTCCTCCAGGATGCGACGACACTAGTAACCAAGTGTGAAGCGTGTCAGTTCCATTCAAAGAAGCTTCATCAACCAGCTCAAGCCCTTCAAACAATGCCTCTCTCCTGGCCATTCTCGGTCTGGGGGCTCGATATACTGGGCCCCTTCCCCCGTGCTGTCGGGGGCTTTGAGTACTTGTACGTTGCAATCGACAAGTTCACAAAGTGGCCGGAAGTGGAAGCAGTGAGAAAGGTGACAGCACAGTCAGCCGTCAAGTTCTTCAAGGGACTGGTCTGCCGCTTTGGTGTGCCAAGCAGAATTATCACCGACAACGGCGCGCAGTTCACGAGCCACACCTTCATGCAGTACGTTCAAGACCTCGGCAGCAAGGTCTGTTTTGCTTCCGTGGCACACCCCCGGAGCAACGGCCAAGCGGAGAGGGCGAATGCTGAAGTGTTGCGAGGCCTGAAAACAAAGACCTTTGATAGGCTGCACAAGAGCGGAAGGCGCTGGATTGATGAGTTGTCGGTGGTTCTTTGGTCGATCAGGACGACGCCAAATCGAGCCACCGGTCAGACACCCTTTGCCCTAGTATATGGGGCAGAGGCAGTTCTCCCCACGGAACTCATATACGGGTAACCTCGAGTGCTCGCTTATGATGAGCTTGAGCAAGAGCAGTTGCGCCAAGATGACGCAATGCTCCTTGAGGAAGATCGTCTTCGGGCGGCTGTGAGAGCAGCACGCTACCAGCAAGCCTTGTGCCGCTACCATAGCCGCAAGGTTCATGCCCGAAGCTTTGAGGAAGGCGACCTTGTTCTTCAGTGCGTTCAGTCGGCCAAGAATACCAACAAGTTGACGCCGAAGTGGGAAGGCCCGTATCGGTTAATACGAGTCACCAGGCCCGGCGCCGTCCGCTTGGAGACCGAAGATGTTGTCCCAGTGAGTAATTCCTGGAACATCGAGCATCTTCGCAAGTTTTACCCATAAGGCACGGCTTGCCGGCCCCCCGGCAAGCCACCTTTTGTACAAGCTTTGCCGGCAAGGCATGTAACCCTCTGTACAAAGCCAGGCGCAGACCCTGAGCATAAATAAACGAAGCGTTTGCGCCCTAAGTTATAGCATACATGCTAGGTTGAGTCTCTTCCTCGGTTAGGGTTGATAGTGCTTAGCGGCGACTAACCCCTAGCCTAGAGGTTGGGTGTGCGTCTTTTCTATTTTCTTTGGTTCGCAGGGCACTTCTGCTGAGCCACTTGGGAAAAGGAGAATGAACTGACGCTCCGACCCCGGCAAGGCAAGGCTGCCGGGGGCTGAAGATGTAAGGATCCAACCATGGCGAGCCAAGGTTGCCGGGGGCTGCGGATTCAGATAAGTTTTCCATCCCCCTGCTGTACGTTTCCGTATGGAACTGGGACATGTGAAGCCTTGTTTATGTCTTAAAACCACCGTACTCCCTTTTTCCCTGTGCCCGAGAGTTACTTCCTGGGTCGGAATTTGGTAGTAGTTGCGGTGGCGAAGAGATGAACGAGGAGCCTAACTCTACTTCGCCCCTGCCTCCGCCAAAAGCGCGAGAACGGTCGGCCGAAGAAGAGAAACGACAAGGCCTGTTGCCGGGCGATAGCGTTTATTATGAAAATAACAAGGATTCATCCTTGGCATGGGCCTCGCTCACGCACGAAGAACCCGGCAAGCACCCTTTTTCATTAAAAACGTCCCATACAGGTATAGTTCATACGGAAAGGAAAACATGAACAAGGGGGATTACAAGCTTTAAATTTAACAAGGCCTGAAGGCTTACAGATTAAAAAAGAAATGAGATACCCATGATCCCTTTCTTGTCCCTCTCCTCAGGAGGCAGGTCAAGGAGGCGGAAGGGCAAAAGGGGCGCCTAGGCGAACTACGAGCAGCAGAAAGCACCAAGAGAACACCTCGGTGGCTGCCCACGGATGGGCCGGTGATGACGGTGCCGGGAAAGGAGCTGGAAGACGAGGCGGCAGGTCGCCGAACATGCGACAAAGGCGTCGGTGTCCGCGTACTCCGAGTTGACGGCCTTGCCACCCGCCCTCTTCCTCTTCCGCAGCCCCCCGACGCCAGCCGCCCAAGGAGACGGCCCCGAGAAGTTCAAGGAGCTGGCCCCTCCCCGGCAAAACTCCGCCGAAGGAGCGGCCAGGTGCAGATGCTGCTGCTGCCGCACCCGCCCAGGCGCGGGGCGTCCGACGCCTAGTCGGACTCGTCCCCGTCGTCTGCCCCGGTGTCCTCCTCGTCACTTTCGCTCGAGGAAGAGCTTCCATCCTTGGAATCTCCGTCAGAGGAGCTCTCCACGCAGCACTTCAGGCGAGTTCCAAGATCCCCGAAGACCTTGACGGAGAGCAGGCCGTCCTCCATTAATTTGAAGTAGAGGACGAGCCCTGCCGTCAGGCTGTGGATGCGAGAGAACGTCTTCCATCCACGGCGGAGGTACATGACCCGAGAAGCCGGGAAGTCGACGAAGACCCGCGTGCCCCCATTCCCACAGCCCCTCATGTGCAATCTGAGGGTCTGGGGCGGGTCACGCTCCATCTCCCGAGCAAACGGGGTGGGAAGACAAAGACGGCGACGCGGAGGCCGGCGCAGCCTGATAAAGAATTCGTGAGGCTGGTCTCCAACATGGCCCTCCATAGGGAAAGGCATCATTGGCGGGGGCGAGGCCGGCGCGCCGCCCTATCCTCCTCTTCCCCGGGCACCACGACCTCTGCCACGACCTCGCCCACGGCCTCGCCCCTCCCCCTTCCCCTCGCGGCCGGCTCCGCCACCGCGGGCTCAGGAGGAGGAGGGACGCGCTGTCGAGCGGCGACCCTCGCCGCCACCGTCGAGGGACCAGGGTTCCCCTTCTCCATGGCAAACGAGAGGAAGAAGCAGAAGCAGGAGAAGATAGAAGAGTGCAGAGTGCCATTCCCCCCTTCCCTATCCTTATCAAAGGGCGGGGCCGGGGCTCGACCGCCCCGCTCAGCCAATCTAGCCATCGGGGGCACAGGGAATCAGGACCGACCCGCCGCCCCAACCAGCGACGGCCCGGTTTCCCGCCTCCACCGCTCGCCACCTGCATGAAGGACGCGTGGCGAGCGTGCAGGGTCGAAAGGACGGGTGAGGCGACCGTTCCCCGCCCCGTGATCAAGGGGGCGTGGGCGCCTTAAAGACTACGACCCGAGTCCATCCAGTAAATGAGCCGCGCCTCCACGCCTCCCTCTTTTTATGGGGAAGGCGCGAGCCGCCTCTTTACCACGATGTGACGCATGCATGCGGGAACCGCCCCACACATGCCGCCCACGTCACGCGCACCCCTCCACGTCGCGCATTCAACGCGGGTCATGGGGAAGCGCAGCAGACGGAAAATTACCGCGGTAAAATCCGCCCCTCCTGCCCGCGCACCGTTTTGGGCCTGGCCCAACAACGTGTCACGCTTATGTGTGGCCCAGGCCCCGGGGGCTCCTGTCGGTGTACAAAAGAAGGGGCGCACCTTTGTACCCCTTTACCTGTGCATGGACAGTCGGAGCCGCGCCCACGACCACACCGAGCAGAACAGGGGAGGTGAACCGAGGTAAAACCGAAGCCCAAGACAGCCAGAGCAACGCCAAGGCCGAGATCACAAAAGAGAAGAGAGACGAAGTAGGTTCCCCCAGCAAGACCCTTGCCGGGGAAGCCTCCGCGGCCCCGGCAAGGCCCTTGTCGGGGAGGCTCGTCCAACACCAGCGGAGCGCACCACCCTTGAGCCCACGGTCTCCAACACCATCAACCACGTTGGGCCAGGGCTCGGGAGGCACCTCCATGGTGGTATGCAGATCTTTGTGAAGACAAGGAATATTCAAGATCAAATGAGGATTAAAAGACAACGATCCTCGACAATATCCTTGCCGAGGGGAGCCACAAGACCCCCGGCAAGATCCTTGCCGGGGACAACAGCACGCCACGGCGAGGCCCTTGCCGGGCCACCCGGAAAGGCCCTCGCCAAGGGCGACAGCAGGGCCACCTCCAGGCCTGCACCAGCCAAGTCTCCACCGCCGTTCGCATGCAGCTGCCAGCCCAACCAGCTGGGCAGGCACCTGCGTGGCAACATGCAGCTCCCAGGCCAACTCAGCAAGCGCCTGCGTGGCGGCATGCGGACCTTCGTGAAGACTTTTCCACCGTGCCACCTCAGCTGCCTGCCTACCTACGTGGCGCCGCATGCATCGCTGACCAGGGCGCGTGTTGAAGCAAGGAGGAGCGGCGACGGACGGGACGGGCCTCGTTCCCGTCCCCAATAAAGCAAGGGGACACCTAAGCGATGCATTAAATGCGTCTTGTCCTGTAATACGAGCGATAAGCTCGTAGCAATGCACGCGTTTCCACCTCCTGTGTGCCATTGTGGCAGCCCCTTTTGACTATAAAAGTAGGCCCATGGCGTACTGGAGAAGGATTCGGCTCTTTGGAACGACCTAGCAACCGTAGCTAGTTGGAAGGCTCAAGAACACTCAATACATCCACCAAAGCAGGACTAGGGTTTTACGCATCCTCGCGGCCCGAACCTAGGTAAACGATCCTTGTGCTGATTACTAATGCTGCTCTTCTCGCAACCCTGCGCCCCGGCAACCGTAGTAGGGATTCTTGTGATCCGATAGGTGTCGTTTCCCACCGACATACTAAGTTGATGATAAATTGAAGTTCAATTAATCATATTACTTAAGAACTCCCACTTAGATTGACATCCCTCTAGTCATCTAAATGATCATGTGATCCAAATCAACTAAACTGTGTCCGATCATCACGTGAGATGGAGTAGTTTTCAATGGTGAACATCACTATGTTGATCATATCTACTATAGGATTCACGCTTGACCTTTTGGTCTCAGTGTTCAGAGGCGATATCTGCATATGCTAGGCTCGTCAAGTTTAACCCGAGTATTCTGCGTGTGCAAAACTGGCTTGCACCCATTGTATGTGAACGTAGAGCTTATCACACCCGATCATTACGTGGTGTCTCGGCACGAGAACTGTAGCAACGGTGCATACTCAGGGAGAACACTTATACCTTGAAATTTAGTAAGGGATCATCTTATAATGCTACCGCCGTACTAAGCAAAATAAGATGCATAAAAGATAAACATCACATGCAATCAAAGTATGTGGCATGATATGGCCATCATCATCTTGTGCTCATGATCTCCATCACCGAAGCATCATCATGATCTCCATCATCACCGGCGCAACACCTTCATCTCCATCGTAGCATCATTGTCGTCTCGCCAACTATTGCTTCTACGACTATCGCTACCGCTTAGTGATAAAGTAAAACAATTACATGGCGATTGCATTTCATACAATAAAGCGACAACCATATGGCTCCTGCCAGTTGCCGATAACTCTGTTACAAAACATGATCACCTCATACAACAATTTATATCACATCATGTCTTGACCATATTGACGGTGTCCTGGACTAGGGGGTACTCCACACGTCGTCTCCCGAACAGGAGTATCGGGCTGAGGACCCCCATGGCGGTTTACTCATGGGCCACTTCGGACAGTCCATGCCGCATACAAGGAGGTTTCCACAAGACTTAACGCCCAAGACAAGGACTCTCCAAAACCCTAGGCCTCCGGTGCATATATAAACCGAGGCCAGGCTAGTCAATAGACAATCATATATTCATTAGATCAATCTCGTGGTAGATACATGTACTCTGTACTAAACCCCATATGAATACAACCAAAAGCAGGATGTAGGATTTTACCTCCATCAAGAGGGCCCGAACCTGGGTAAAATCCTGTGTCCATGTTACCATTGCTCCAAGATGCCTAGCTTAGGACCCCTACTACGAGATATGCCGGATATAGAACCGACATTGGTGCTTTCATTGAGAGCCTGCTGGCAGTCGCCACGGTGCGACGGGAATTCGGATCATCTCCGGCGCAATCTACGCATCGGAGCCGAGCTTTATGGTCGATGTCGGCATCTTTGTCGCCGGCTCGACTGGTCACCTTGGCTTAAACGAGGACTGTGCCCTACCTCCAATCATCATGTTCGGACGAGGGCCTTCATCAACATCAACTCCGATCTCTATCAAGATCATGGAGGAATCATCCATGGAGCTCGGGGGCTCGACGTCAACATTGCCCTCAGGCGACCGTGCTGTTTTTCCGAACAGCGAACTTGTATCTTCTACCACCACCTCCTCGAGCATCGCTTTGACGATTCCTTTGGTGGAATTGTGCGGAATTGAGTCTACAACAACACTGTAAAATTTCGTCGCGTTCCGATGGAGCAATCTCCGCCGGTCTCCGATGTACCGGAGCCCCGTCAAATCTGGACTAGAATCTGGACGAGTTTGGAGCGTGGTGTCTAGCATCTAGCTCGGATGTCCTTTGGAAAATCCAACCGTTGATCGGCTGCGGAATTCCTATATCTACCACCCCTCAAAATTTCAGCTTGATCCGACCGTTCAAACTTCAGGAACCTTCCGATTAGTGCATCACTTTTTAGATCTATTTTCTGCGTGAGAATGAATCCGACCCGAGTTCATCATTTTTATGAACGGGATTTCAGACATCCTTTTTGAAGGAAGTTTTGTATGGGGTATTGTGTTTTGTTTCCAAACACATCCCACTAATTTTAAAGTCTTTTTCAATATGATCTTCACCATCGCGCCGGTGTCAAACCAGCCCGACAATGTTGCTCTATGGCTGCCGACCCGCGCTAGACACGTCGTCGCTTTGTTGAGCCGAGCTCAACTTCTTCGGATCATCATCTCGGCAAGCCGAACAAGAGTTCAGCATCGCGAAGGATAATCATCGCCAACATCGCCGCCCCACGGATTACACGGAGCGGGCACACCGGCATCGCCGCACGGTCACTTCATCAAGCCAGCATTGACCACGTCACGAGTTATGGCCTGCATCGGCATGGCCGCACCGTTGCTTCATCAAGCCGATGTCCATCACGCCGAACTACTTCAACACCTCGGCTGACATGGCAGCTGCAACGTCTCCTTACCGACCTGCTCCGTCTCCTCGTCTGGACCGGGGGCTTCGCCATCCCTTCATCAACCTACTCTGGAGACTTCGGCGTCGTCAACCGACCGGCTTCGTCACGTTAGCTGGACCGGAGGCTTTGCCTCGGCGAGCCAACCTTTACCAGCATCGCCATGCCATCGCTTCACCGCCCATCAGGCAATGGGTATGCGAATCGAGTCCCAATTTTGGGAGTCACTTTTCTTTGGACTGCTACAACAAATAAACCGGGTGCTATTAATCCTAGCAATTTTTTGCTTGTTTGGGTTTATTTTTTCAAGGAATTATTACTCTGGTTTGTTCCATCATCTCTACACAGGTCTATCAAATGGTGGCCGCATTAACAACGGTCACGTGGTGGTTCGGTCAGTTTCCGTACATAGTCCGGCGAACGCCGCATCCGGAACTCGGACCGACCTATGAATTCAGGCATTGCCACGCCTTTACCGCATCACGCCGACGCCCTGTATTGACATTGACTTCGGTGCCAGGCCACATATTTTTTTTAAATTATCTTGCGTAAATTAATTATGCGAGTTTTTTCTTCTATATTTATATTATTACTTTTTGGACTGCACTATTTTACATGTGCAGGTAATGGATTTCGATTGCGTCATGTGGTCTCTTTGGCAAGCCGACGCCGTCGTCCCAATCGGCGTAAATCGGCTCACGTGATCACCTTGTTGGTCGTGTTTCCATACCGACGTGTTCGGTTGCCTCGGGGACTTCGGCATCGCCAAGAGAGCTCTACCTCATCGAGCGTTCGGCGCACAGGCCATATTTCTTTTATTACTCACTTTGCATAAATTATTTATTATGCAACATTTTTAATTTATTATTATTATTATTATTATCTTCCGTTTGCACTATTTTTTGTGCACAGGTAAATGATTCGAGTCGGGCAGTGTTGTCACCTCGGCGTACTGACATACCACGTCACCTCGGCTGGACAGGGGGGCTTCGTCAACACTTCATTAACCCACGCCGGGGACTTTGGCGTCACTCTGCCGGCCTGCATTGGTCGTGCTATGTCACCACTTCGGAGTGCCGAGCTCTTCGCTCCGCCACCTCGACCGGCTTGGGGATGGAACCTTGTCCCGCATCAAGCTCGGACCGCGTCATCAATGCCGAACACATTAACCAGCTAAGTCGCTTTCATGCTCAAAGTTTTAAATTTTTAACTTGTGTTCGGTTCGACCATGCTCACATACGTTGTTCGTTAAAAGAAACTCCCCTTACCCATGTTAACTGGGGGCTCTTAAAATTTACATGAGCCATTCTATAATAATGTGTTTTCTTCTTGGTCATTGCAAAGTCTTTTTCTACCGCTCCTTTTTCGACTCGAGTGTATGGTCAATAGCCGGATAGCCTAGCTTCTCTCTAAAGCCGCTCGAGTTTAATTTGCTAAATTGGCCTCGGAGAAGCACTCCGCCTTCGGTATAAGGAGTTTGAAGCCGTAGGCTGACCCGCTTGAAGTCTTGAGATCGGATGTGTCAGGTTAAAGAACGACAGAAGCACAATTTTTTTTAAAAAGACCAATTTTTGGATTGGCACCAAAATCTCGGTTTAGTCCGGACGTCAAGCTTTTACTAAGTTTTTGGCTTTTCGAGCCTATGGCACTTTTAAACTATTTGTGTGTTTCCAGCATAAGTCTCTTAGTGCAACGCCGGACACCTTTAGAGATTCGGCAAAAACATTCTCGGATATTGCTATATATGCATCGGTTTCGAATTGTGTCTTTGGTCAATAGTTGGGTTGCCTGGCTCATGTGCTTGCCTCCTACATTCCGCATTGTTCGGCTAGGTGTGCAAAGGGAGAACCACTGTGATTGTGCTTCCAGCTCACATGGTTAAGCACCTCAGTGGAGAAAGCCGAAAACTGACTGTCGCAATAAGCGTAAACTGGTCAGCGATCCGATGAGTGTGTTAAATGATGGGCCATTCATAACATTGGCCGAAGTGTTTACGGCTTGACCTCGGCTGTCACCAAACACTAACCAGGGGCTAGTAGCTGGCCTCCCAACTTTAAGCTCCTATGACTAAGTGAAAGTTATAAAGCCCACATATCTGATTGCCACGTTTCCCCTAACACAACCGCCTCCGGGCACCGAGACATCGGCTAAGGGTTGTCTTGTTATTGCGGAAACACCCTGTGTAGTATCTACAACGGGGTAGAAGCCGACGATGGGACACTTTCAACTGATAAGCGGTCGCAACAGAGTCAAAATAAACATATATCATCAACGTTTGTATTCAATATACAAGCACTGTCTTCCATAATTATCGTTATAAAGCCATAAATATGCATCAATTTGACTTAAGATTTTGGCCAAGCTGGGTTGCCTGGCTCCTGTGCTTACCCCTACGTCCCTGATTGTTCGGCTAGGCGGTAAAGGGAGCACCTCTGTGATTGTTACTACCGGGTCATCCGGGTTAGTACCTCAGACTGGGTGAAGCCAAAAGCTAGCCATCTTAAAGGATATAATTGGTCGGCAATGACGGAAGTGAAAATTTAGGTTCGCTAAAGACCACATAGTTCGGGAACTTTCCCCAAACTAAATCCTCAATAGTTTGCTCCCACATTGATCGGAGCTGGGGTTTCATGATCATGCTTAGCATGACAACCCAAAGAAAGGAACCGATAGCGGGACTATTTTCTTTGGAAGACATTACAGTAATATAACATATCTCTCTATGTACCTTTGTTTATAAAACCATATGGCCGGATTGCCTTGTTTGTCGTAAATCTTTGCCCTCATAAAGGCTTTATAAAGTAGGACAAACACTCCTCAGCTATTGGCCGAGGAGGTGGAAGCCGATGGCCGGTCAACAAAGTTTTGTACAATGCGGATCCGAGCATTAATGCTGTAAAGTACTAGGGTACATAGAATCATTAAACATAAAAATTGCAAGTAAAATCCATTTATAGCAATCCATCTTTTAAACCCCTTGGGGCCTACCTTGGAGAGCTCGGATTTCGACCAGCTCTAAGCTCCTTTAAGATATCTTTATTCTCTTTCCAAGAAGTTTGTGTTAAACACAACAAAATTTTCTGTCAAATGGATATCGATCCTTAATTCGGCCACCCGTGCCGACATTAAGGCTCGGGGGCTACTGGGCTTCATGCTCATTATTTATAAATATAAAAGGGGCACATCGATCCCCTGATCTGGTGTTGCCAC
The DNA here is from genome assembly GCF_018294505.1 of Triticum aestivum. Lineage (NCBI taxonomy): Eukaryota > Viridiplantae > Streptophyta > Magnoliopsida > Poales > Poaceae > Triticum > Triticum aestivum. Next base: position 401,502,578 of record NC_057796.1, on the reverse strand, counting down.
TCGACCAGTGTCTCGGGGGCTACTGCATTGCTTATTCAATGCAGAGAATTCAAAGTGCTCAGTGTTCGGCATGACCGAACTATGGGCAAGCGCGTCTTCAGACAACACTAAGTACCATCTGGGACTTATCTGGCATCAAGCTAATATATCACGACGACTTCTCACAACCCTCTCTTAGGGGCCTGTCCGCCTATCATTATTTCTAATATATTACACTGCGTTTCTGTTCCTACATATGCTGCCGAGCTAGGAGTTGATCCTCAGGCCGATTTTGCAAATCGATCTGAGTCTCAGGGGCTACTAGGATCAACAGTTTTATGTTTTCCTTCAGGTGCATCTCGGGTTTTAGACCGACACATGCCTTGAGGGCTACTGGATATACATATACTAGCTATATATCTCGGCAGAGAATAAATTGCACCAATAAAAAATATTCACAAAAATAAGCCCGCGCTCGGGGTGGTGCACCACCTCGGAAGCAGTCCGGCATAAAGCTCGGGCGCCAGTGGCTGGCTCCTTAGAGGGCATTTCCGGCATTAAGCTCGTCTGAATTCGTTCCATCTTTTAAAAGACTGAGGTAGTTTACGACACCTCAGACGCTGACCATCGTTGGAGCTCGGAAGTGGTCCAGCATAAGGCCCGGATTCGAATAGCTCATTCCATAGAGAACTTTTCAGCGTTAAACTCAGATAACCTCCTTCAAACTTTTTCAAGCCAAGGTGATCTATGACACCTCGGATATAGTCTGGCGTTGGAGCTCGGATATAGTCCAACGTTGGAGCTCGGTTATTGTCCGGCATTGGTGCTCGGCTGCAAAAGATATCTCGAATGCAGTCCGGCATTGGAGCTCGGATACAAGAGGACACCGCCGCACGGGAACAACTTCAAACCCGAGGTGTGGCGTAAAAACTAATAATAAGGCATTGATAAAGGCCGAGAACTTAAAGGGGCTCCTCGGATACCCGACATGTAAACTCTTCGGATTCACTTCGGCGATCCTCAAGATCGAAGATGAGAAGATCTGTTGAACCAGTTTTCAAGACCGACGACCGAAGATGAAGAACAGTTCAGAAGAATTAAGGAGCGTCCCCAACTTGTAGACCGGTTCAGGGGGCTACTGACGGTGTCCTGGACTAGGGGGTACTCAACACGTCGTCTCCCGAACAGGTGTATCGGGCTGAGGACCCCCATGGCGGTTTACTCATGGGCCACTTCGGATAGCCCATGCCGCATACAAGGAGGTTTCCACAAGACTTGGCGCCCAAGACAAGGACTCTCCAAAACCCTAGGCCTCCGGTGCATATATAAACCGAGGCCAGGCTAGTCAATAGACAATCATATATTCATTAGACCAATCTCGTGGTAGATGCATGTACTCTGTACTACACCCCATATGAATACAATCGAAAGCAGGACGTAGGGTTTTACCTCCATCAAGAGGGCCCGAACTTGGGTAAAATCCCGTGTCCATGTTACCATTGCTCCAAGATGCCTAGCTTAGGAACCCTACTACGAGATATGCCGGATATAGAACCGACACATATCACATCACAGCAAGCCCTGCAAAAACAAGTTAGACGTCCTCTACTTTGTTGTTGCAAGTTCTACATGGCTGCTACGGGCCTCTAGCAAGAACCGTTCTTACTTACGCATCAAAACCACAATGATTTTTCGTCAAGTGTGCTGTTTTAACCTTCAACAAGGACCGGGTGTAGTCAAACTCAATTCAACTAAAATGGAGAAACAGACACCCGCCAGCCACCTGTGTGCGAGGCACGTCGGTAGAACCAGTCTCATGAACGCGGTCATGTAATGTCGGTCCAGGCCGCTTCATCCAACAATACCGCCGAATAAAAGTAAGACGTTGCTGGTAAGCAGTATGACTATTATCGCCCACAACTCTTTGTGTTCCACTCGTGCATATAACATCTACGCGTAGACCTGGCTCTGATGCCACTGTTGGGGAACACAGTAATTTCAAAAAAAATCCTATGATCATGCAAGATCTATCTAGGAGATGCATAGCAACGAGAGGGGAGAGTGTGTCCATGTACCCTCGTAGACCGAAAGCGGAAGCGTTTAGTAACATGGTTGATGTAGTCGAACTTCTTTGTGATCCAACCGATCCAAGTACCAAACGTACGACACCTCCACGTTCAGCACATGTTCAGCTCGATGACGTCCCTCGTGCTCTTGATCCAGTTGAGGACGAGGGTGAGTTTCGTCAGCACGACGGCGTGGCATCGGTGATGATGATGTTACCGGCGCAGGGCTTCCCTAAGCACTACGGTGATATGATCAAGGTGTGTAACTGTGGAGGGGGCACCGCACACGGCTAAAAGATCAACTTGTGTGTTCTAGGGTGCCCCCTGCCCCCGTATATAAAGGAGGCAGGGGGAGGCCGGCCGGCCCTAGGGGCGCGCCCAAGGAGAGGGAGTCCTACTAGGACTCCAAGTCCTAGTAGGATTCCACTTGGTGGAAGGGGGAAGGAAGGGAGAGGGGGAGTGATAAGTCTCCAACATATCTATAATTTTTTATGTCCCATGCTATATTATATTCTGTTTTGGACATTATTGGGCTTTATTATACACATTTATATTATTTTTGGGACTAACCTATTAACCAGAGGCCCAGCCCAGAATTGATGTTTTTTTGCCTATTTCAGAGTTTCGCAGAAAAAGAATATCTAACGGAGTCCAAACGGAATGAAACCTTCGGGAACGTGATTTTCGGAACGAACGTGATCCAGAGGACTTGGACCCTACGTCAAGACATCAACCAGGAGGGCACGAGGTAGGGGGCGCGCCTACCCCCCAGGGCGCGGCCTCCACCCTCATGGGCCCCCTGTTGCTCCACCGACGTACTCCTTCCTCCTATATATACCTACGTACCCCCAAACTACCAGATACGGAGCCAAAAACCTAATTCCACCGCCACAACCTTCTGTACCCGTGAGATCCCATCTTGGGGCCTGTTCCGGAGCTCCGCTGGAGGGGGCATCGATCACAGAGGGCTTCTACATCAACACCATAGCCTCTCCGATGATGTGTGAGTAGTTTACCTCAGACCTTCGGGTCCATAGTTATTAGCTAGATGGCTTCTTCTCTCTTTTTGGATCTCAATACAATGTTCTCCCCCTCTCTCGTGGAGATCTATTCAATGTAATCTTCTTTTGCGGTGTGTTTGTTGAGACCGATGAATTGTGGGTTTATGATAAAGTTTATCTATGAACAATATTTGAATCTTCTCTGAATTCTTTTATGTATGATTGGTTATCTTTGCAAGTCTCTTCGAATTATCAGTTTGGTTTGGCCTACTAGATTGATCTTTCTTGCAATGGGAGAAGTGCTTAGCTTTGGGTTCAATCTTGCGGTGTCCTTTCCCAGTGACAGTAGGGGCAGCAAGGCACGTATTGTATTGTTGCCATCGAAGATAACAAGATGGGGTTTATAACATATTGCATGAGTTTATCCCTCTACATCATGCCATCTTACTTAAAGCGTTACTCTGTTCTTATGAACTTAATACTCTAGATGCATGCTGGATAGCGGTCGATGTGTGGAGTAATAGTAGTAGATGCAGGCAGGAGTCGGTCTACTTGTCTCGGACGTGATGCCTATATACATGATCATACCTAGATATTCTCATAATTTTGCTCAATTCTGTCAATTGCTCAACAGTAATTTGTTCACCCACCGTAATACTTATGCTCTTGAGAGAAGCCACTAGTGAAACCTATGGCCCTCGGGTCTAATTTCCATCATATTAATCTTCCAGCACTTAGCTATTTTATTGCCTTTTATTTTACTTTGCATCTTTATCATATACCAAAAATATTATCTTATCATATCTATCAGATCTCACTCTCGTAAGTGACCGTGTAGGGATTGACAACCCCTTATCGCGTTGGTTGCGAGGATTTATTTGTTTGTGTAGGTGTGAGGGACTCGTGCGTGGCCTCCTACTGGATTGATACCTTGGTTCTCAAGAACTGAGGGAAATACTTACGCTACTTTGTTGCATCACCCTTTCCTCTTCAAGGGAAAACCAACGCAGTGCTCAAGAGGTAGCAAGAAGGATTTCGGGCGCTGTTGCCGGGGAGTCTACACAAAAGTCAACATACCAAGTACCCATCACAAACCCTTATCTCCCGCATTACATTATTTGCCATTTGCCTCTCATTTTCCTCTCCCCCACTTCACCCTTGCCATTTTATTCACCCTCTCTCTTTTCCGTTCGCTTTTTTTCCGCTTGCTTCTTGTTTGCTCGTGTGTTGGATTGCTTGCTTGTCACGATGGCTCAAGATAATACCAAATTGTGTGACTTTACCAATACCAACAATAATGATTTCCTTAGCACTCCGATTGCTCCTGTTACCGATACTGAATCTTGTGAAATCAATGCTGCTTTGTTGAATCTTGTCATGAAAGATCAATTCGCCGGCCTTCGTAGTGAAGATGCCGCTACCCATCTAAATAGCTTCGTTGATTTGTGTGATATGCAAAATAAGAAAGATGTGGACAATGATATTGTTAAATTGAAGCTCTTTCCCTTTTCGCTTAGAGATCGTGCTAAAGCTTGGTTTTCATCTTTGCCTAAAAATAGTATTGATTCTTGGAATAAGTGCAAAGATGCCTTTATCTCTAAATATTTTCGTCCCGCTAAGATCATCTCTCTTAGAAACGATATTATGAATTTTAAGCAACTTGATCATGAACATGTTGCACAAGCTTGGGAGAGGATGAAATTAATGATACGTAATTGCCCTACGCATGGTTTGAATTTGTGGATGATTATACAAATTTTTTATGCCGGATTGAATTTTGCTTCTAGAAATCTTTTAGATTCGGCCGCGGGAGGCACTTTTATGGAAATCACTTTAGGAGAAGCTACTAAACAGATAATATTATGGTTAATTATTCTCAATGGCACACTGAAAGATCTACTAATAAAAAAGTGCATGCGATAGAAGAAATTAATGTTTTGAGTGGAAAGATGGATGAACTTATGAAATTATTTGCTACTAAGAGTGTTTCTTCTGATCCTAATGATATGCCTTTGTCTACTTTGATTGAGAATAATAATGAATCTATGGATGTGAATTTTGTTGGTAGGAATAATTTTGGTAACAACGCGTATAGAGGAAACTTTAATCCTAGGCCTTATCCTAGTAATTCCTCTAATAATTATGGTAATTCCTACAACAATTCTTATGGAAACTTTAATAAGATGCCTTCTGAATTTGAGACTAGTGTTAAGGAATTTATGAATTCGCAAAAGAATTTCAATGCTTTGCTTGAAGAAAAATTGCTTAAAGTTGATGAATTGGCTAGGAACGCTGATAGAATTTCTCTTGATGTTGATTCTTTAAAACTTAGATCTATTCCTCCAAAGCATGATATCAATGAGTCTCTCAAAGCCATGAGAATTTCCATTGATGAGTGCAAAGAAAGAACCGCTAGGATGCGTGCTAAGAAAGATTGCTTTGTGAAAGCGTGTTCTTCAAATTTCTATGAAAATAAAGATGAAGATCTAAAAGTTATTGATGTGTACCCTATTAAATCTTTGTTTTGCAATATGAATCTTGATAATGATGGGACTGATCCACCTTTACCTAGAAGGCGTTCTAGAAATTCGGAGTTTTTAGATCTTGATGCTAAAATTGATAAAAGTGGGATTAAAGAGATCAAAACATTAGATATTAATGAACCCACTATTTTGGATTTCAAGGAATTTAATTATGATAATTGCTCTTTGATAGATTGTATTTCCTTGTTGCAATCCGTGCTAAATTCTCCTCATGCTTATAGTCGAAATAAAGCCTTTACCAAACATATCGTTGATGCTTTGATGCAATCTTATGAAGAAAAACTTGAGTTGGAAGTTTCTATCCCTAGAAAACTTTATGATGAATGGGAACCTACTATTAAAATTAAAATTAAAGATCATGAATGCTATGCTTTGTGTGATTTGGGTGCTAGTGTTTCCACGATTCCAAAGACTTTGTGCGATTTGCTAGGTTTCCGTGATTTTGATGATTGCTCTCTAAACTTGCACCTTGCGGATTCCACTATTAAGAAACCTATGGGAAGAATTAATGATGTTCTTATTGTTGCAAATAGGAACTATGTGCCCGTAGATTTTATTGTTCTTGATATAGATTGCAATCCTTCATGTCCTATTATTCTTGGTAGACCTTTCCTTAGAACGATTGGTGCAATTATTGATATGAAGGAAGGGAATATTAGATTCCAATTTCCGTTAAGGAAAGGCATGGAACACTTCCCTAGAAAGAAAATAAAATTACCTTATGAATCTATTATGAGAGCCACTTATGGATTGCCTACCAAAGATGGCAATACCTAGATCTATCCTTGCTTTTATGCCTAGCTAGGGGCGTTAAACGATAGCGCTTGTTGGGAGGCAACCCAATTTTATTTTTAGTTTTTTTTGCTTTTTGCTTCTGTTTAGGAATAAATATTTGATCTAGCCTCTGGTTAGATGTGTTTTTATGTTTTAATTAGTGTTTGTGCCAAGTTTAACCTATAGGATCTTCTTGGATGATAGTTATTTGATCTTGCTGAAAATTGCAGAAACTTTCTGTTCACGAAAATAATTGTTAAAAATCACCAGAACGTGATAAAATAGTGATTCCAATTGCTTCTGATCAATAAAACAAATTTCTAGGTCATCCTATTTTGGCTGAATTTTTGGAGTTCTAGAAGTTTGCGTTAGTTACAGATTACTACAGAATGTTCTGTTTTTGACAGATTCTGTTTTTCGTGTGTTGTTTGCTTATTTTGATGAATCTATGGCTAGTAAAATAGTTTATAAACCATAGAGAAGTTGGAATACAGTAGTTTTAACACCAATATAAATAAAGAATGAGTTCATTATAGTACCTTGAAGTGGTCTTTTGTTTTCTTTCGCTAACGGAGCTTACGAGATTTTCTGTTAAGTTTTGTGTTGTGAAGTTTTCAAGTTTTGGGTAAAAGATTTGATGGATTATGGAACAAGGAGTGGAAAGAGCCTAAGCTTGGGGATGCCCATGGAAACCCAAGATAATCTAAGGACACCTAAAAGCCAAAGCTTGGGGATGCCCCGGAAGGCATCCCCTCTTTCGTCTACTTCCATCGGTAACTTTACTTGGAGCTATATTTTTATTCACCACATGATATGTGTTTTGCTTGGAGCATCTTGTATTATTTGAGTCTTTATTTGTTAGTTTACCACAATCATCCTTGCTGTACACACCTTTTGAGAAAGACACACATGATTCGGAAATTATTAGAATACTCTATGTGCTTCACTTATATCTTTTGAGTTATATAGTTTTTGCTCTAGTGCTTCACTTATATCTTTTAGAGCACGGTGGTGGATTTGTTTTATAGAAACTATTGTTCTCTCATGCTTCACTTAGATTATTTTGAGAGTCCTACAAAACATCATGGTAGTTTGCTTTAACAATAATAGGCATTCAAGATTAGTAAAGAAAAAAGAAAATTCTTATGAGTGTGTTGAATACTATGAGAAGTTTGATGCTTGATAATTGATTTGAGATATGAAGATGGTGATATTAGAGTCATGCTAGTTGATTAGTTTTGAATTTGAGAAATACGTGTGTTAAAGTTTGTGATTCCCGTAGCATGCACGTATGGTGAACCGTTATGTGATGAAGTCGGAGCATGATTTATTTATTGATTGTCTTCCTTAGGAGTGGCGGTCGGGGACGAGCGATGGTCTTTTCCTACCAATCTATCCCCCTAGGAGCATGCGCGTAATACTTTGCTTTGATAACTTGTAGATTTTTGCAATAAGTATATGAGTTCTTTATGACTAATGTTGAGTCCATGGATTATACGCACTTTTCTTCCTTCCACCATTGCTAGCCTCTCTAATACCGCACACTTTTCGCCGGTATCATACACCCACCATATACCTTCCTCAAAACAGCCACCATACCTACCTATCATGGCATTTCCATAGCCATTCCGAGATATATTGCCATGCAACTTACCACCGTTTCGTTTACTATGACACGCTCCATCATTGTCATATTGCTTCGCATGATCATGTAGTTGACATTGTATTTGTGGCAAAGCCACCGTTCATAATTCTTTCATACATGTCACTCTTGATTCATTGCATATCCCGGTACACCGCCGGAGGCATTCACATAGAGTCATATTTTGTTCTAAGTATTGAGTTGTAATTGTTGAGTTGTAAGAAATAAAAGTGTGATGATCATCATTTTTAGAGCATTGTCCCAAGTGAGGAAAGGATGATGGAGACTATGATTCCCCCACAAGTCGGGATGAGACTCCAGACGAAAAAAGAGAGGCCATAAAAAAGGCCCAAATAAAAAAATGAATGAGAGAAAAAGAGAGAAGGGACAATGTTACTATCCTTTTTACCACACTTGTGCTTCAAAGTAGCACCATGATCTTCATGATAAAGAGTCTCCTATGATATCACTTTCATATACTAGTGGGAATTTTTCATTATAGAACTTGGCTTGAATATTCCAATGACGGGCTTCCTCAAAATGCCCTAGGTCTTCGTGAGCAAGCGAGTTGGATGCACACCCACTTAGTTTCTTTTGTTGAGCTTTCATATACTTATAGCTCTGGTGCATCCGTTGCATGGCAATCCCTACTCACTCACATTGATATCTATTGATGGGAATCTCCATAGCCCGTTGATACGCCTAGTTGGTGTGAGACTATCTTCTCCCTTTTGTCTTCTCCACAACCACCATTCTACTCCACATATAGTGCTATGTCCATGGCTCACGCTCATTTATTGCGTGAAGATTGAAAAAGTTTGAGAACGTCAAAAGTATGAAACAGTTGCTTGGCTTGTCATCGGGGTTGTGCATGATTTAAATATTTTGTGTGGTGAAGATAGAGCATAGACAGACTATATGATTTTGTAGGGATAACTTTCTTTGGCCATGTTATTTTGAGAAGACATAATTGCTTAGTTAGTATGCTTGAAGTATTATTATTTTTATGTCAATATTAAACTTTTGTCTTGAATCTTTCAGATCTGAATATTCATACCACAATTAAGAAGAATTAAATTGAAATTATGCCAAGTAGCATTCCACATCAAAAATTCTGTTTTTATCATTTACCTACTCGAGGACGAGCAGGAATTAAGCTTGGGGATGCTTGATACGTCTCCAACATATCTATAATTTTTTATTGTTCCATGCTATATTATATTCTGTTTTGGACATTATTGGGCTTTATTATACACTTCTATATTATTTTTGGGACTAACCTATTAACCGGAGGCCCAGCCCAGAATTGCTTTTTTTTTGCCTATTTCAGAGTTTCGTAGAAAAAGAATATCAAACGGAGTCCAAACGGAATGAAACCTTCGGGAACGTGATTTTCGGAAAGAACGTGATCCAGAGGACTTGGACCCTACGTCAAGACATCAACCAGGAGGGCACGAGGTAGGGGGGCGCGCCTACCCCCCAGGGCGCGCCCTCCACCCTCGTGGGCCCCCTGTTGCTCCACCGACGTACTCCTTCCTCCTATATATATCTACGTACCCCCAAACTACCAGATATGAAGCCAAAAACCTAATTCCACCACCGCAACCTTCTGTACCCGTGAGATCCCATCTTGGGGCCTGTTCCGGAGCTCCGCCGGAAGGGGGCATCGATCACGGAGGGCTTCTACATCAACACCATAGCCTCTCCGATGATGTGTGAGTAGTTTACCTCAGACCTTCGGGTCCATAGTTATTAGCTAGATGGCTTCTTCTCTCTTTTTGGATCTCAATACAATGTTCTCCCCCTCTCTCGTGGAGTTCTATTCGATGTAATCTTCTTTTGCGGTGTGTTTGTTGAGACCGATGAATTGTGGGTTTATGATCAAGTTTATCTATGAACAATATTTGAATCTTCTCTGAATTCTTTTATGTATGATTGGTTATCTTTGCAAGTCTCTTCGAATTATCAGTTTGGTTTGGCCTACTAGATTGATCTTTCTTGCAATGGGAGAAGTGCTTAGCTTTGGGTTCAATCTTGCGGTGTCCTTTCCCAGTGACAGTAGGGGCAGCAAGGCACGTATTGTATTGTTGCCATCGAGGATAACAAGATGGGGTTTATATCATATTGCATGAGTTTATCCCTCTACATTATGTCATCTTACTTAAAGCGTTACTCTGTTCTTATGAACTTAATACTCTAGATGCATGCTGGATAGCGGTCAATGTGTGGAGTAATAGTAGTAGATGCAGGCAGGAGTCGGTCTACTTGTCTCGGACGTGATGCCTATATACATGATCATACCTAGATATTCTCATAATTATGCTCAATTCTGTCAATTGCTCAACAGTAATTTGTTCACCCACCGTAATACTTATGCTCTTGAGAGAAGCCACTAGTGAAACCTATGGCCCTGGGTCTATTTTCCATCATATTAGTCTTCCAACACTTAGCTATTTTTATTGCCTTTTATTTTACCTTGCATCTTTATCATAAAAATACCAAAAATATTATCTTATCATATCTATCAGATCTCACTCTCGTAAGTGACCATGTAGGGATTGACAACCCCTTATCGCGTTGGTTGCGAGGATTATTTGTTTGTGTAGGTGCTAGGGACTCGTGCATGGCCTCCTACTGGATTGATACCTTGGTTCTCAAAAAGTGAGGGAAATACTTACGCTACTTTGCTGCATCACCCTTTCCTCTTCAAGGGGAAACCAACGCAGTGCTCAAGAGGTAGCAGGGAGGGAGAGGGAAAGGGGGCAAAGCCCCCTCCCCTAGTCCTATTCGGACTCCCCATGGAGGGCGCTTCCCCTATGTGGGATGTCCTCTCTCTCCCCTATGGCCCATGATGGCCCATTACTTCCCCGGGGGTTCCGGTAACCCCTCTGGCACTCCGTTTTTACCCAAAACCATCTGGAACACTTCCGGTGTCCGAATAACATGGTCCAATATATCAATCTTTATGTCTCGACCATTTCGAGACTCCTTGTCATGTCCGTGATCTCATCCGGGACTCCGAACACACTTCGGTCATCAAAACACAAAACTCATAATACCGAGCGTCATCTAACTTTAAGCGTGCGGACCCTACGGTTTGAGAACTATGTAGACATGACCGAGACAGGTCTCCGGTCAATAACCAATAGCGGAACCTGGATGCTCATATTGGCTCCTACATATTCTATGAAGATCTTTATCGGTCAAACCGCATAACAACATACGTTGTTCCCTTTGTCATCGGTATGTTACTTGCCCGAGATTCGATCGTCGGTATCATCATATCTAGTTCAATCTCGTTACTGGCAAGTCTCTTTACTCGTTCCGTAATACTTCATCCCGCAACTAAATCATTAGTCACATTGCTTGCAAGGCTTATAGTGATGAGCATTACCGAGAGGGCCTAGAGATACCTCTCCGAAACACGGAGTGACATATCCTAATCTCAATCTATGCCAACCCAACAAATACCTTCGGAGACACCTAAAGAGCATCTTTACAATCACCCATTTATGTTGTGACGTTTGATAGCACACAAATTGTTCCTCCGGTATTCGGGAGTTGCATAATCTCATAGTCTGAGGAACATGTATAAGTCGTGAAAAAAGCAGTAGCAATGAAACTGTAACGATCATAATGCTAGGCTAACGGATGGGTCTTGTCCATCAGATCATTCTTCTAATGATGTGATCCCATTCATCAAATGACAACACATGTCTATGGTTAGGAAACATAACCACCTTTGATAAACGAGCTAGTCAAGTAGAGGCATACTCGGGACACTTATGTTTTGTCTATGTATTCACACATGTACTAAGTTTCCAGTTAATACAATTCTAGCATGAATAATAAACATTTATCATGAAATAAGGAAATAAATAATAACTTTATTATTGCCTCTAGGGCATATTTCTTTCAGTAGCCTGCTGCAAAAATATAATAAATCCTGAACGAAGAAACAATCTCTAAGATACAGCCATATCTAGTTCAATTATAATAATAAATTAGTGCTTGTGTTTCCAAAAACAAATGTTAACATCTCTGGCTATATTACTCTGAATCGAGATATCTGCTACGGAGTTTATGAAATATATTTTGCAGTTAATGGCTCATCCAAGTTAAGTGCATGTATAGACATGGACAAAGCAATGTAAAGGCCATAATGTGATAATCACAAATTTTCAGCATATCACCTTGAGAAAGTGTCAGTATAAATACTCTAAAGGAATGTCTTTTACTCAATGATAAGCAAGTCAATTTCTATTAACAAGTTAACTGGCAATATAACTTGTTCATATGCGAAAAAACTTCTCATGGAAATTAGCACAAGCTATGTTGTCTGTTGCTTGTGTGCTCTCGTCCTATATAACTACTTGGTAAATGCACAAGCAGGACATTTACCTGCTCATCATGTGAAACTCTGCAGGAAGCTTCGCGACTACACTCATCTTTCTGGAAAGCATAGTGGACACCACGAATCTTTATAGCTACCTGCTCATCATGGGAAAATCTGAAGGAATCTCCCTGACTGCATAGGACTTTCTGAAAGAATAGTAGACACCACGGATTCTCCCTTATTTTGTGGACCACGGTGTCTGTCATGCTGCCATTTTGGGTCATCCTTCTTAGAACCCCCAACCAGTGTTCGCATTTCTCTGAACCAGTTCTCTGAAATATAACCATGAACACAAAAATTAGTCGGCAATCATGATGGTTCAATGGAAGTACTTAAGAAGGATATTGATAAACTATATGGCCTAGTGATGATATATAATCACAATAGCTTAAGAACATGATTGAACCCGCATCACTTGTGTCATGATCCAGCCAATATTCACCTTTTTAAATTGTAGATTGAAGCCGCTATGAACATACTAAGATACAAAGCATGAAGCTTCTAAACTTCCGAACCTATATATCAATACAAAGCATGGGAAGCGCGTGAAGCTTCTAAACTTCCGAACCTATACATCAATGCAAAGCATGGGGAGCAAACATATTGTTGTTGGTGTTTTCCGTGATCTATGCTTCTGCTCGTTAACTCCTTCATCCTACTTGTTGCGTCCTTGAGCCTCTCATTTCTATGCAATTTAAGTAGCGAGTTAAATTTAGAACAATCAACATCTACAGAAAAATTATAAAAAGGGAAATTTCAGTAGCTTTGGAGAAATTTAAGAACTAATTTAAATACGTTGCAAATCTCAACTTTGATATCAATCTTAATTCTCTTTGATGAAATTGTATACAACTAGGTTATCATAGAAGGATCTCACCTCATGTTGAGCCATGCTCCACATGGACATCAGGCAATCGCAGCACTGGCCACGGTCCTTCAGCCACAAGAACCCATGGTACGGGCCTACTCCCATGCCAACCTTGCCAGTGATAGTCCACCAGTGAAATCCTCCCCGTGGTCTTAGCAGGTTCATATTTACCTTTGGCATTAAAAACAACACTTACAATATTAGTATAATGCTAATGCTTTATACATACGCATAGGCTTCATTTCCCAAATTATGGAATATGAGCGCATGTAAAGCCCAAAGAAGTCCAGTACAGTACGCTCCACGAGGAATTCAAATTGTTAAATTAAATAACTACATGCACCAAGATAAAAATATGTGTTTTTGTACATTAGTTCAGTTCATAAAATCTAGCAAAGGTGTATGCTCACTCATTTCTCTTTGGTTCCATTCCTCTGTTCTTCCTTGGTGCAAAATGTGAACTATTAACCACGTGAATCCTCTTCCGCCTATCATTGGCCCTTTTAAATATTTTCTTGCCCTTGTTCTTCCACTTCTGGTCTTACTATAGATGTCTGGGCTTCCTATATTTCCCTTACCTTATGCATCCAACAGCTTAATGGAGTGTCATTCAGTTTTTGGAATGCTCAAACGGTAATATACATTATCTGGTAAGTTATTTACTAATTTAAATACATCATGTAAGTTCACTTTTCTTCTTTTCTTAGACTAAAGATACTTGTGGTATGCTACAAGTGGAATCTATGAGAGAAAAAAGCAGTTGCATTCTTGAAAAGAACTGATTTCATCTGCTCGAAGATTTCGTCAGGACCCAACTCCAAACCAAGGAAAGGCTCGAATTTGTTTTTAGAACATGGCTCTGCAGTTGTATAACTACCTATGAACTTACACATGTAGAAGGCCATCCACAATGTGCAATGAATACACAATGTTTTATTGATCGGTGACAACACGTAAAAAAAGTAAGCCTCATGTGGATAGAAAAGGATGATAGGCTTGCTACTGAGAACATACCGATTATAGAAAAAGGATGACATGCTTGCTTCTAGTTCTTGAGTTTTCGGTCAGATATCAGCTCATCAACCAAGATTCTTCAATGCAGGCTCAATAACCTCATTTCATTTTCTTCTTTGTCAACCTATTTCATCAATGCAAGGCTCAATATCCATCCAGACCTAAACCCGTTATCAAAATACTCAGGATATTAGCTACTGATGAGCATTCACAAGCGTAATATCTAAAACATTTAATAAATCTCACAAGTTGAACACTTTCTTGGAAATACTCTGGAAGAGTGTTGTATTTACAAGACCTCTTGAAATGCCAGTAGGGTCATTACATGCAGCAGATGCAGAACATATGTCGGGCATATTGTGCTGAAGCCACCAAAGACTTAAAGTCTCGGGAATAAGTAGGCGGTCCAGTCCAACATTGTGATTGAACACTAACATAGTATTCCAACTAAAAATATTCAATTCTTAGAAGTAACACAGTTCTACTAGATTGCAATAATATCGGATATGCCTCCAAATAGGTGCATGTTGACAAGAAAATATGACTGGTATACTAAGTGTTCACTATACCATGCATGCTTTCTTAATGGTAATATTTATTGATTTGCCTATTCTGCAAATACGAAGGACTGATGCTTTCCCATCAGGAATACATTTTTTACTACCCATCAGGAATACGTTCCTGAATGTTAAATTAAACAGGTTGGAGTACTATGCAACCCCACACTAAAGTACTGGAGTACTACTGACAACAACACACTAACAGCAGCACCATACCTACAGAGTCTCTCAAGGTCTTTTTTCAACTTAGGAGCATACTTCAGCACTGACATATCAAACCGGAACCTGAAAAGCAGCGATCATCAGTTTAATAGATAGTGCACATGATCAACCATGTGATAGTTTAACTGAACATCAAAATACCATTGTCCACGGGCGTCATGTAAACCCTGCCAGGCACGAAGATCATGGCACACACGTGAAGGAAATATGCCCTAGAGGCAATAATAAAGTTATTATTTATTTCCTCATATCATGATAAATGTTTATTATTCATGCTAGAATTGTATTAACCGGAAACATAATACATGTGTGAATACATAGACAAACATAGTGTCACTAGTATGCCTCTACTTGACTAGCTCGTTAATCGAAGATGGTTAAGTTTCCTAGCCATGGACATGAGTTGTCATTTGATTAACGGGATCACATCATTAGGAGAATGATGTGATTGACTTGACCCATTCCGTTAGCTTAGCACTTGATCGTTTAATATGTTGCTATTGCTTTCTTCATGACTTATACATGTTCCTATGACTATGAGATTATGCAACTCCCGTTTACCGGAGGAACACTTTGTGTGCTACCAAACGTCACAACATAACTGGGTGATTATAAAGGTACTCTACAGGTGTCTGCGAAGGTACTTGTTGGGTTGGCGTATTTCGAGATTAGGATTTGTCACTCCGATTGTCGGAGAGGTATCTCTGGGCCCTCTCGGTAATGCACATCACTATAAGCCTTGCAAGCATTGTGATTAATGAGTTAGTTGCGAGATGATGTATTACGGAACGAGTAAAGAGACTTGCCGGTAACGAGATTGAACTAGGTATTGAGATACCGACGATCGAATCTCGGGCAAGTAACATACCGATGACAAAGGGAACAATGTATGTTGTTATGCGGTTTGACCGATAAAGATCTTCGTAGAATATGTAGGAGCCAATATGAGCATCTAGGTTCCGCTATTGGTTATTGACCGGAGACGTGTCTCGGTCATATCTACATAGTTCTCGAACCCGTAGGGTCCGCACGCTTAAAGTTAGATGACGATCGGTATTACGAGTTTTGTGTTTTGATGTACCGAAGGTAGTTCGGAGTCCCGGATATGATCACGTACATGACAAGGAGTCTCGAAATGGTCGAGACATAAAGATCGATATATTAGACGACTATGTTCGGACACCAGAATGGTTTCGGGGAGTTTCGGACACATACCGGAGTACCGGGGGGTTACCGGAACCCCCCGGGGAGTTTAATGGGCCAAGATGGGCCTTAGTGGAGAAGAGGAGGGGCGGCTAGGGCTGGCCGCGCGCCCCCTCCCCCTCTAGTCTGAATTGGACAAGGAGGGGGGCGGCGCCCCCTTTCCTTCCCCCTCTCTCCTTCCCTTCCTTTCCCCCTCCTACTCCAACTAGGAAAAGAGGGAGTCCTACTCCCGGTGGGAGTAGGACTCCTCCCTGGCGCGCCCTCCTCCTGGCCGGCTGCCCCCTCCCCCTGGTCCTTTATATACGGGGGCAGAGGGCACCTCTAGACACAACAATTGATCTCCTGATCTCTTAGCTGTGTGCGGTGCCCCCCTCCACCATATTCCACCTCGATAATATCGTAGCGGTGCTTAGGCGAAGCCCTGCGTCGGTAGCATCATCATCACTGTCACCACGCCGTCGTGCTGACAGAACTCTACCTCAAAGCTCGGCTGGATCGGAGTTCGTGGGACGTCATCGAGTTGAACGTGTGCTGAACTTGGAGGTGTCGTACGTTCGGTACTCGGATCGGTCGGATCGTGAAGACGTACGACTACATCAACCGCGTTGTGCTAACGCTTCCGCTTTCGGTCTACGAGGGTACGTGGACACACTCTCCCCTCTCGTTGCTATGCATCACCATGATCGTGTGCGTGCGTAGGAATTTTTTTGAAATTACTACGTTCCCAACAGTGGTATCAGAGCCAGGTTTTATGTGTAGATGTTTATGCACGAGTAGAACACAAGTGAGTTGTGGGCGATACAAGTCATACTGCTTACCAGCATGTCATACTTTGGTTCGGTGGTATTGTTGGATGAAGCGGCCCGGGCCGACATTACGCGTACGCTTACGCAAAACTGGTTCTACCGACGTGCTTTGCACACAGGTGGCTGGCGGGTGTATGTTTCTCCAACTTTAGTTGAACCGAGTGTGGCTACGCCCGGTCCTTGTGAAGGTTAAAACAACACTAACTTGACGAACTATCGTTGTGGTTTTGATGCGTAGGTAAGAACGGTTCTTGATCAGCCCGTAGCAGCCACGTAAAACTTGCAACAACAAAGTAGAGGACGTCTAACTTGTTTTTGCAGGGCATGTTGTGATGTGATATGGTCAAGGCATGATGCTATACTTTATTGTATGAGATGATCATGTTTTGTAACCGAGTTATCGGCAACTGGCAGGAGCCATATGGTTGTCGCTTTATTGTATGCAATGCAATCGCCCTGTAATGCTTTACTTTATCACTAAGCGGTAGCGATAGTCATAGAAGCAATAGTTGGCGAGACGACAACGATGCTATGATGGAGATCAAGGTGTCGCGGCGGTGACGATGGTGATCATGACGGTGCTTCGGAGATGGAGATCACAAGCACAAGATGATGATGGCCATATCATATCACTTATATTGATTGCATGTGATGTTTATCCTTTATGCATCTTATTTTGCTTTGATTGACGGTAGCATTATAAGATGATCTCTCACTAAATTTCAAGATAAAAGTGTTCTCCCTGAGTATGCACCGTTGCCAAAGTTCGTCGTGCCGAGACACCACGTGATGATCGGGTGTGATAAGCTATACGTTCATCTACAACGGGTGCAAGCCAGTTTTGCACACGCAGAATACTCAGGTTAAACTTGACGAGCCTAGCATATGAAGATATGGCCTCAGAACACTGAGACCGAAAGTTCGAGCGTGAATCATATAGTAGATATGATCAACATAGTGATGTTCAGCATTGAAAACTACTCCATCTCACGTGATGATCGGACATGGTTTAGTTGATTTGGATCACGTGATCACTTAGATGATTAGAGGCATGTCTATCTAAGTGGGAGTTCTTAAGTAATATGATTAATTGAACTTAAATTTATCATGAACTTAGTACTTGATAGTCTTTTGCTTGTCTATGTTGATTGTCGATAGATGGCCCGTGCTGTTGTTCCGTTGAATTTTAATGTGTTCCTTGAGAAAGCAAAGTTGAAAGATGATGGTAGCAATTACACGGACTGGGTCCGTAACTTGAGGATTATCCTCATTGCTGCTCAGAAGAATTACATCCTGGAAGCACTGCCGGGTGCCAGGCCTGCTGCAGATGCAACTGACGACGTTAAGAACGTTTGGCAGAGCAAAGCTAATGACTACTCAATAGTTCAGTGTGCCATGCTTTACGGCTTAGAACCGGGACTTCAACGACGTTTTGAACGTCATGGAGCATATGAGATGTTCCAGGAGTTGAAGTTAATATTTCAAGCAAATGCCCGGATTGAGAGATATGAAGTCTCTAATAAGTTCTACAGCTGCAAGATGGAGGAGAATAGTTCTGTCAGTGTACATATACTCAAAATGTCTGGGTATAACAATCACTTGATTCAACTAGGAGTTAATCTTCCGGATGATAGTGTCATTGACAGAATTCCTCAATCACTGCCACCAAGCTACAAGAGCTTCGTGATGAACTATAATATGCAAGGGATGGATAAGACAATTCCCGAGCTCTTCGCAATGCTAAAGGTTGTGGAGGTAGAAATTAAAAAGGAGCATCAAGTGTTGATGGTCAACAAGACCACCAGTTTCAAGAAAAAGGGCAAAGGGAAGAAGAAGGGGAACTTCAAGAAGAACAGCAAACAAGTTGCTGCTCAAGAGAAGAAACCCAAGTCAGGACCCAAGCCTGAGACTGAGTGCTTCTACTGCAAGCAGACTGGACACTGGAAGCGGAACTGCCCCAAGTATTTGGCGGATAAGAAGGATGGCAAGGTGAACAAAGGTATATGTGATATACATGTTATTGGTGTGTACCTTACTAGAGCTCGCAGTAGCACCTGGGTATTTGATACTGGTTCTGTTGCTAATATTTGCAACTCGAAACAGGGACTACGGATTAAGCGAAGACTGGCTAAGGACGAGGTGACGATGCGCATGGGAAATGGTTCCAAAGTCGATGTTATCGCCGTCGGCATGCTACGTCTACATCTACCTTCGGGGTTAGTTTTAGACCTGAATAATTGTTATTTGGTGCCAGCGCTGAGCATGAACATTATATCTGGATCTTGTTTGATGCGAGACGGTTATTCATTTAAATCTGAGAATAATGGTTGTTCTATTTATATGGGTAATATCTTTTATGGTCATGCACCCTTGAAGAGTGATCTATTTTTGTTGAATCTCGAAAGTAATGATACACATATTCATAATGTTGAATCCAAAAGATGCAAAGTTGATAATGATAGTGCAACTTATTTGTGGCACTGCCGTTTGGGTCATATTGGTGTAAAGCGCATGAAGAAACTCCATACTGGTCGACTTTTGGAATCACTTGATTATGAATCACTTGGTACTTGCGAACCATGCCTCATGGGCAAGATGACTAAAACGCCGTTCTCCGGAACTATGGAGCGAGCAACTGATTTGTTGGAGATCATACATACTGATGTATGTGGTCCAATGAATGTTGAGGCTCGCGGTGGGTATCGTTATTTTCTCACCTTCACAGATGATTTGAGCAGATATGGGTATATCTACTTAATGAAACATAAGTCTGAAACATTTGAAAAGTTCAAAGACTTTCAGAGTGAAGTGGAAAATCATCGTAACAAGAAAATAAAGTTTCTACGATCTGATCGTGGAGGAGAATATTTGAGTTACGAGTTTGGTCTACATTTGAAACAATGCGGAATAGTTTCACAACTCACGCCACCTGGAACACCACAGCGTAATGGTGTGTCCGAACGTCGTAATCGTACTTTACTAGATATGGTGCGATCTATGATGTCTCTTACTGATTTACCGCTATCGTTTTGGGGTTATGCTTTAGAGACGGCTGCATTCACGTTAAATAGGGCACCATCGAAATCCGTTGAGACGACGCCTTATGAAGTGTGGTTTGGCAAGAAACCAAAGTTGTCGTTTCTTAAAGTTTGGGGCTGCGATGCTTATGTGAATAAGCTTCAACCTGATAAGCTCGAACCCAAATCGGAGAAATGTGTCTTCATAGGATACCCAAAGGAAACTATTGGGTACACCTTCTATCACAGATCCGAAGGCAAGACATTCGTTGCCAAGAATGGATCCTTTCTAGAGAAGGGGTTTGTCTCGCAAGAAGTGAGTGGGAGGAAAGTAGAACTCGATGAGGTAACTGTACCTGCTCCCTTATTGGAAAGTAGTTCATCACAGAAACCAGTTCCTGTGACACCTACACCAATTAGTGAGGAAGCTAATGATATCGATCATGAAACTTCAGATCAAGTTACTACTGAGCCTCGTAGGTCAACCAGAGTAAGATCCGCACTAGAGTGGTACGGTAATCCTATTCTAGAGGTCATGTTACTTGCCAAGGTGAACCTACGAACTATGAAGAAGCGATGGTGAGCCTAGATTCCGCAAAATGGCTTGAGGCCATGAAATCTGAGATGGGATCCATGTATGAGGACAAAGTGTGGACTTTGGTTGACTTGCCCGATGATCGGCAAGCCATTGAGAATAAATGGATCATCAAGAAGAAGACTGACGCTGACGGTAATGTTACTGTCTATAAAGCTCGACCTGTTGAAAAGGTTTTCGACAAGTTCAAGGGATTGACTATGATGAGACTTTCTCACCCGTAGCGATGCTTAAGTCTCTCCAAATCATGTTAGCAATTGCTGCATTTTATGATTATGAAATTTGGCAAATGCATGTCAAAATTGCATTCCTGAATGGATTTCTGGAAGAAGAGTTGTATATGATGCAACCAGAAGGTTTTGTCGATCCAAAGGGAGCTAACAAAGTGTGCAAGCTCCAACGATCCATTTATGGACTGGTGCAAGCCTCTCGGAGTTGGAATAAATGTTTTGATAGTATGATCAAAGCATATGGTTATATACAGACTTTTGGAGAAGCCTGTATTTACAAGAAAGTGAGTGGGAGCTCTGTAGCATTTCTGATATTATATGTGGATGACATATTGCTGATTGGAAATGATATAGAATTTCTGGATAGCATAAAAGGATACTTGAATAAAAGTTTTTCAATGAAAGACCTCGGTGAAGCTGCTTACATATTAGGCATCAAGATCTATAGAGATAGATCAAGACGCTTGATAGGACTTTCACAAAGCACGTACCTTGAAAAAGTTTTGAAGAAGTTCAAAATGGATCAAGCAAAGAAAGGGTTCTTGCCTGTGTTAGAAGGTGTGAAGTTGAGTCAGACTCAATGCCCGACCACTTCAGAAGATAGAGAGAAAATGAAAGATGTTCCCTATGCTTCAGCCATAGGCTCTATCATGTATGCAATGCTGTGTACCGGACCTGATGTGTGTCTTGCTATTAGCCTAGCAGGGAGGTACCAAAGTAATCCAGGAGTGGATCACTGGACAGCGGTCAAGAACATCCTGAAATACCTGAAAAGGACTAAGGATATGTTTCTCATTTATGGAGGTGACAAAGAGCTAGTCTTAAATGGTTACGTCGATGCAAGCTTTGACACTGATCCGGACGATTCTAAATCGCAAACCGGATACGTGTTTACATTGAACGGTGGAGCTGTCAGTTGGTGTAGTTCTAAACAAAGCGTCGTGGCAGGATCTACGTGTGAAGCGGAGTACATAGCTGCTTCGGAAGCAGCAAATGAAGGAGTCTGAATGACGAAGTTCATATCTGATCTAGGTGTCATACCTAGTGCGTCGGGTCCAATGAAAATCTTTTGTGACAATACTGGTGCAATTGCCTTGGCAAAGGAATCCAGATTTCACAAGAGAACCAAGCACATCAAGAGACGCTTCAATTCCATCCGGGACCAAGTCCAGGTGGGAGACTTAGAGATTTGCAAGATACATACTGATCTGAATGTTGCAGACCCGTTGACTAAGCCTCTTCCTCGAGCAAAACATGATCAGCACCAAAACTCCATGGGTGTTAGAATCATTACTGTGTAATCTAGATTATTGACTCTAGTGCAAGTGGGAGATTGAAGGAAATATGCCCTAGAGGCAATAATAAAATTATTATATATTTCCTCATATCATGATAAATGTTTATTATTCATGCTAGAATTGTATTAACCGGAAACATAATACATGTGTGAATACATAGACAAACATAGTGTCACTAGTATGCCTCTACTTGACTAGCTCGTTAATCGAAAATGGTTAAGTTTCCTAGCCATGTACATGAGTTGTCATTTGATTAACGGGATCACATCATTAGGAGATGATGTGGTTGACTTGGCCCATTCCATTAGCTTAGCACTTGATCGTTTAGTATGTTGCTATTGCTTTCTTCATGACTTATACATGTTCCTATGACTATGAGATTATGCAACTCCCGTTTACCGGAGGAACACTTTGTGTGCTACCAAACGTCACAACGTAACTGGGTGATTATAAAGGTACTCTACAGGTGTCTCCGAAGGTACTTGTTGGGTTGGCGTATTTCGAGATTAGGATTTGTCACTCCGATTGTCGGAGAGGTATCTCAAGGCCCTCTCGGTAATGCACATCACTATAAGCCTTGCAAGCATTGTGATTAATGGTTTAGTTGCGAGATGATGTATTACAGAACGAGTAAAGAGACTTGCCGGTAATGAGATTGAACTAGGTATTGAGATACCGACGATCGAATATCGGGCAAGTAACATACCAATGACAAAGGGAACAACGTATGTTGTTATGCGGTTTGACCGATAAAGATCTTCGTAAAATATGTTGGAGCCAATATGAGCATCCAGGTTCCGCTATTGGTTATTGACCGGAGACGTGTCTCGGTCATGTCTACATAGTTCTCGAACCCGTAGGGTCCGCACGCTTAAAGTTAGATGACGATCGGTATTATGAGTTTTGTGTTTTGATGTACCGAAGGTAGTTAGGAGTCCCGGATATGATCATGGACATGACGAGGAGTCTCGAAATGGTCGAGACATAAAGATCGATATATTGGACAACTATGTTCAGACACCAGGATGGTTTTGGGGAGTTTCGGACACATACCGGAGTACCGGGGGGTGATCGGAACCCCCCGGGGAGTTTAATGGGCCAAGTTGGTCCTTAGTGGAGAAGAGCAGGGGCGGCTAGGGCTGACCGCGCGCCCCCTCCCCCGCTAGTCCGAATTGGACAAGGAGGGGGGCGGCACCCCTTTCCTTCCCCCTCTCTCCTTCCCTTGCTTTCCCCCTCCTACTCCAACTAGGAAAAGAGGGAGTCCTACTCCTGGTGGGAGTAGACCGGTAGTAGGACTCCTCCCTGGCGCGCCCTCCTCCTGGCCGCCCGCCCCCTGGTCCTTTATATACGGGGGCAGGGGGCACCTCTAAACACAACAATTGCTCTCTTGATCTCTTAGCCGTGTGCGGTGCCCCCTCCACCATATTCCACCTCGATAATATCGTAGCGGTGCTTAGGGGAGGCCCTGTGTCGGTAGCATCATCATCACCGTCACCACGCCGTCGTGCTGACGGAACTCTCCCTCAAAGCTCGGCTGGATCGGAGTTTGAGGGACGTCATCGAGCTGAACGTGTGCTGAACTCGGAGGTGCCGTACGTTCGGTACTCGGATCGAGGGAGAAATGAGCTTCGACCTTGGAGAAGATCATTGTTTGATCCATTTGTATGGATTGTAGCACATAGCAACGCACGAGCGTTTTACTAATCACAGTGTAAATTGCTCGTGCGGCGTATTTATGCGACATTTGGGCGGACACAATGGATTCCCGACGGAAGGAGTTCGAGCGTTGCCGTCAAGCAGCCTCCTCCCGGGAGAGGCGAAGCGTAAGCTGGATGGCCATATCCTCCTCGGGGTCGCGCGGGATGAGCTCAGGGTCGACGGATTTGGAGGTGTAGGACTCGGGTCCGCTGCCCGCCATGCAGAAAAAGGTCAGAGATTGCCGGACGGGAGCTTGGGTGGCTGAGTGGAGGGGAGTGAAGTGGAGTGGCTAGGATTTGGTCCGAGGAGGGGATGAGGCCGAATATATGTGGGATCGGATGTGCCAGCGTGAGCCAGGTCCGGCATGACGGATGCGCCCAGGTAAACCTGGGAATAGTTTGGATCAAAACTTAGTTTTTGGTTTGGTTTTTGATTTGGTCTCACTAGTTTGGTCTCTACTGGATTTAGATAGACAAACAATTCGGTTCAGTTCTGGTTGTGGCTAATAACGGACTAGATAGGTTTGGGTTGGGTTCAGACTTATCGGTTGAAAACTGCCGCAAACTATGGTTCGAGACCGGATTGATGATTAGTGTCAAGCGAAGGTCCAAATGCCACCGCCTTCCCAGCACGCTCAATCGCATGTCAATCGATCCATCGTCCATCCCAAACTTCGTCCACGTGCGTACTCGTTCCATGAACGCCTCTGACTTGGGAGAAGATGATCTTGACTTCGCCGTGGGTTATCTGGACAGGCTATAGTGCTTCGACTTGGACCTGCTGCACCTCCATGACCACGCTGACGATAAGGGTGACATCCATGACCACACCGATGCCGGTGTAGAACCTAGGATGTTGGGAATAAGCCGTGACCAGCACGGTGGCGACCGGCGTGCATGTGCGCCAGGAGCAGTCCGTGCAGGGCACAGGCGTGTGTGTGCGTGTGTCCGTGCCAAGAGCGGTCCACGCAGGGCACGGGCGCATGTGTGAGTGCGTCTTCGTGCGTGGGTGTGTTAGTTGGCGCAATAGGCGGAGGAGTGGTCGCGTCAGGGCGCTTGACCCGGCCGCGTCGGGCGCGCGAGCCGTGGAGCGCGGGACGTGGCGAGTGTGCGAGTGGGGTGTGTCGAGAGCGCAGCGCGGCGCATAAGTGCGTGCGCGTATAAGTCCGCCTCCCTCATGTGTATTGTACCAAGCGGATCGAGTTCGTACTCGAGGAGAAAAACAGAAAAGCCATCGGTGCGGCGAGGTGTTATCCGCCACCAAATTCTCTATGTCCATTCTACCGCCGTGTCTTGTTGTCTCCGGTGATCGCCGGTGCGCCGTGAGTCTGTTTTAGCTAACACAGGAGACGGCAGCGACCAACACACCCTGAGCAAACAATCATGACCTAAACAGCAATTGCCTTCTTTTAATTTGTTTGTATCCAAGTTCCAACACCCCGAGCAGCAGATACTCACTAGTCAGTTACGCGACTGTTGTGCTTTGTCCATGGTTTGAGTTTGTGGGTTTAATCCAAAACTTGAAAACAGTTTGAGCTGGATTGGGTGGAAACTACGTATAGTTTGGTTTGGCTTAGATTCTAGCATCAAGTGTTGATGGTCAACAAGACCACCAGTTTCAAGAAAAAGGGTAAAGGGAAGAAGAAGGGGAACTTCAAGAAGAACAGCAAACAAGTTGCTGCTCAAGAGAAGAAACCCAAGTCAGGACCCAAGCCTGAGACTGAGTGCTTCTACTGCAAGCAGACTGGACACTGGAAGCGGAGCTGCCCCAAGTATTTGGCGGATAAGAAGGATGGCAAGGTGAACAAAGGTATATGTGATATACATGTTATTGGTGTGTACCTTACTAGAGCTCGCAGTAGCACCTGGGTATTTGATACTGGTTCTGTTGCTAATATTTGCAACTCGAAACAGGGACTACGGATTAAGCGAAGACTGGCTAAGGACGAGGTGGCGATACGCGTGGGAAATGGTTCCAAAGTCGATGTGATCGCCGTCGGCACGCTACCTCTACATCTACCTTCGGGATTAGTTTTAGATCTGAATAATTGTTATTTGGTGCCAGCGCTGAGGATGAACTTTATATCTGGATCTTGTTTGATGCGAGACAGTTATTCATTTAAATCTGAGAATAATGGTTGTTCTATTTATATGAGTAATATCTTTTATGGTCATGCACCCTTGAAGAGTGGTCTATTTTTGTTGAATCTCGAAAGTAATGATACACATATTCATAATGTTGAAGCCAAAAGATGCAAAGTTGATAATGATAGTGCAACTTATTTGTGGCACTTCCATGTGGGTCATATTGGTGTAAAGCGCATGAAGAAACTCCATACTGGTCGACTTTTGGAATCACTTGATTATGAATCACTTGGTACTTGCGAACCATGCCTCATGGGCAAGATGACTAAAACGCCGTTCTCCGGAACTATGGAGCGAGCAACTGATTTGTTGGAGATCATACATACTGATGTATGTGGTCCAATGAATGTTGAGGCTCGCGGTGGGTATCATTATCTTCTCACCTTCATAGATGATTTGAGCAGATATGGGTATATCTACTTAATGAAACATAAGTCTGAAACATTTGAAAAGTTCAAAGAATTTCAGAGTGAAGTGGAAAATCATTGTAACAAGAAAATAAAGTTTCTACGATCTGATCGTGGAGGAGAATATTTGAGTTACGAGTTTGGTCTACATTTGAAACAATGCGGAATAGTTTCGCAACTCACGCCACCCGGAACACCACAGTGTAATCGTGTGTCCGAATGTCGTAATCGTACTTTACTAGATATGGTGTGATCTATGATGTCTCTTACTAGTTTACCGCTATCGTTTTGGGGTTATGCTTTAGAGACGGCTGCATTCACGTTAAATAGGGCACCATCGAAATCCGTTGAGACGACGCCTTATGAACTGTGGTTTGGCAAGAAACCAAAGTTGTCGTTTCTTAAAGTTTGGGGCTGTGATGCTTATGTGAAAAAGCTTCAACCTGATAAGCTCGAACCCAAATCGGAGAAATGTGTCTTCATAGGATACCCAAAGGAAACTGTTGGGTACACCTTCTATCACAGATCCGAAGGCAAGACATTCGTTGCCAAGAATGGGTCCTTTCTAGAGAAGGAGTTTCTCTCGAAAGAAGTGAGTGGGAGGAAAGTATAACTCGGTGAGGTAACTGTACCTGCTCCCTTATTGGAAAGTAGTTCATCACAGAAACCGGTTCCTGTGACACCTACACCTATTAGTGAGGAAGCTAATGATATCGATCATGAAACTTCAGATCAAGTTACTACTGAGCTTCGTAGGTCAACCAGAGTAAGATCCGCACTAGAGTGGTATGGTAATCCTATTCTGGAGGTCATGTTACTTGACCAAGGTGAACGTACGAACTATGAAGATGCGATGGTGAACCCAGATTTCGCAAAATGGCTTGAGGCCATGAAATCTAAGATGGGATCCATTTATGAGAACAAAGTGTGGACTTTGGTTGACTTGCCCGATGATCGGTAAGCCATTGAGAATAAATGGATCTTCAAGAAGAAGACTGACGCTGACGGTAATGTTACTGGCTATAAAGCTCGATTTGTTGCAAAAGGTTTTCGACAAGTTCAAGGGATTGACTACGATGAGACTTTCTCACCCGTAGCGATGCTTAAGTCTGTCTGAATCATGTTAGCAATTGCTGCATTTTATGATTATGAAATTTGGCAAATGCATGTCAAAACTGCATTCCTGAATGGATTTCTGGAAGAAGAGTTGTATATGATGCAACCAGAAGGTTTTGTCGATCCAAAGGGAGCTAACAAAGTGTGCAAGCTCCAGCAATCCATTTATGGACTGGTGCAAGCCTCTCGGAGTTGGAATAAATGTTTTGATAGTGTGATCAAAGCATATGGTTTTATACAGAATTTTGGAGAAGCCCGTATTTACAAGAAAGTGAGTGGGAGCTGTGTAGCATTTCTGATATTATATGTGGATGACATATTGCTGATTGGAAATGATATAGAACTTCTGGATAGCATAAAAGGATTCTTGAATAAAAGTTTTTCAATGAAAGACCTCGGTGAAGCTGCTTACATATTAGGCATCAAGATCTATAGAGATAGATCCAGACGCTTGATAGGACTTTCACAAAGCACGTACCTTGAAAAAGTTTTGAAGAAGTTCAAAATGGATCAAGCAAAGAAAGGGTTCTTGCCTGTGTTACAAGGTGTGAAATTGAGTCAGACTCAATGCCTGACCACTGCAGAAGATAGAGAGAAAATGAAAGATGTTCCCTATGCTTTAGCCATAGGCTCTATCATGTATGCAATGTTGTGTACCAGACCTGATGTGTGTCTTGCTATTAGCCTAGCAGGGAGGTACCAAAGTAATCTAGGAGTGGATCACTGGACAGCGGTCAAGAACATCCTGAAATACCTGAAAAGGTCTAAGGATATGTTTCTCATTTATGGAGGTGACAAAGAGCTAGTCGTAAATGGTTACGTCGATGCAAGGTTGACACTGATCCGGACGATTCTAAATCGCAAACCGGATACGTGTTTACATTGAACGATGGAGCTGTCAGTTGGTGCAGTTCTAAACAAAGCGTCATGGCAGGATCTACGTGTGAAGCGGAGTACATAGCTGCTTCGGAAGCAGCAAATGAAGGAGTCTGGATGAATGAGTTCATATCTGATCTAGGTGTCATACCTAGTGCATCGGGTCCAATGAAAATCTTTTGTGACAATACTGGTGCAATTGCCTTGGCAAAGGAATCCAGATTTCACAAGAGAACCAAGCACATCAAGAGACGCTTCAATTCCATCCGGGACCAAGTCCAGGTGGGATACATAGAGATTTGCAAGATACATACGGATCTGAATGTTGCAGACCCGTTGACTAAGCCTCTTCCTCGAGCAAAACATGATCAGCACCAAAACTCCATGGGTGTTAGAATCATTACTGTGTAATCTAGATTATTGACTCTAGTGCAAGTGAAAGATTGAAGGAAATATGCCCTAGAGCTAATAATAAAATTATTATTTATTTCCTCATATCATGATAAATGTTTATTATTCATGCTAGAATTGTATTAACCGGAAACATAATACATGTGTGAATACATAGACAAACATAGTGTCACTAGTATGCCTCTACTTAACTAGCTCGTTAATCGAAGATGGTTAAGTTTCCTAGCCATGGACATGAGTTGTCATTTGATTAACGTGATCACATCATTAGGAGAATGATGTGATTGACTTGACCCATTCCGTTAGCTTAGCACTTGATCGTTTAGTATGTTGCTATTGCTTTCTTTATGACTTATACATGTTCCTATGACTGTGAGATTATGCAACTCCCGTTTACCAGAGGAACACTTTGTGTGCTACCAAACGTCACAACGTAACTGGGTGATTATAAAGGTACTCTACAGGTGTCTCCGAAGGTACTTGTTGGGTTGGCGTATTTCAAGATTAGGATTTTTCACTCCGATTGTCGGAGAGGTATCTCTAGGCCCTCTCGGTAATGCACATCACTATAAGCCTTGCAAGCATTGTGATTAATGAGTTAGTTGCGAGATGATGTATTACGGAACGAGTAAAGAGACTTGCCGGTAACGAGATTGAACTAGGTATTGAGATACCGACGATCGAATCTCGGGCAAGTAACATACCGATGACAAAGGGAACAACGTATGTTGTTATGCGGTTTGACCGATAAGGATCTTCGTAGAATATGTAGGAGACAATATGAGCATCCAGGTTCCGCTATTGGTTATTGACCGGAGACGTGTCTCGGTCATGTCTACATAGTTCTCGTACCCGTAGGGTCCGCACGCTTAAAGTTAGATGACGATCGGTATTATGAGTTTTGTGTTTTGATGTAACGAAGGTAGTTAGGAGTCCCGGATATGATCATGGACATGACGAGGAGTCTCGAAATGGTCGAGACATAAAGATCGATATATTGGACGACTATGTTCAGACACCGGGATGGTTTTGGGGAGTTTCGGACACATACCGGAGTACCAGGGGGTTATCGGAACCCCCCGGGGAGTTTAATGGGCCAAGATGGGCCTTAGTGGAGAAGAGCAGGGGCGGCTAGGGCTGACCGCGCGCCCCCTCCCCCTCTAGTCCGAATTGGACAAGGAGGGGGGCGCCCCCTTTCATTCCCCCTCTCTCCTTCCCTTCGTTTCCCCCTCCTACTCCAACTAGGAAAACAGGGAGTCCTACTCCCGGTGGGAGTAGACCGGGAGTAGGACTCCTCCCTGGCGCGCCCTCCTCCTGGCCGGCCGCCCCCTGCCCCTGGTCCTTTATATACGGGGGCAGGGGGCACCTCTAAACACAACAATTGCTCTCTTGATATCTTAGCCGTGTGCGGTGCCCCCTCCACCATATTCTACCTCGATAATATCGTAGCGGTGCTTAGGCGAAGCCCTGCGTCGGTAGCATCATCATCACCATCACCACGCCGTCGTGCTGACGGAACTCTCCCTCAAAGCTCGGCTGGATCGGAGTTCGAGGGACGTCATCGAGCTGAACGTGTGCTGAACTCGGAGGTGCCGTACGTTCGGTACTCAGATCGAGGGAGAAATGAGCTTCGACCTTGGAGAAGATCATTGTTTGATCCATTTATATGGATTGTAGCACGTAGCAACGCACGAGCGTTTTAC
Source organism: Triticum aestivum (assembly GCF_018294505.1). Taxonomy (NCBI): domain Eukaryota; kingdom Viridiplantae; phylum Streptophyta; class Magnoliopsida; order Poales; family Poaceae; genus Triticum; species Triticum aestivum. The sequence goes on along the minus strand of NC_057796.1, from coordinate 401,472,009 downwards.
TAATCACTATGTAAATTGCTGGTGCGGCGGATTTATGCGACATTTTGGCGGACACAATGGATTCCCGACGGAAGGAGTTCGAGTGTTGCCGTCAAGCAGCCTCCTCCCGGGAGAGGAGAAGCGTAAGCTGGACGGCTATATCCTCCTCGGGGTTGCGCGGGATGAGCTCAGGGTCGACGGATTTGGAGGTGTAGGACTCGGATCCGCTGCCCGCCATGCAGAAAAAGGTCGGAGATCGCCGGACGGGAGCTTGGGTGGCTGAGTGGAGGGGAGTGAAGTGGAGTGGCTAGGGTTTGGTCCGAGGAGGGGATGAGGACGAATATATGTGGGATCGGATGTGCCAGCGTGAGCCAGGTCCGGCATGACGGATGCGCCCAGGTAAACCTGGGAATAGTTTGGATCAAAACTTAGTTTTTGGTATGGTTTTTGATTTGGTCTCACTAGTTTGGTCTCTACTGGATTTAGATAGACAAACAATTCGGTTCAGTTCTGGTTGTGGCTAATAACGGACTCGATAGGTTTGGGTTGGGTTCAGACTTATCGGTTGAAAACTGCCGCAAACTATGGTTCGAGACCGGATTGATGATTAGTCTCAAGCGAAGGTCCAAATGCCACCGCCTTCCCAGCACGCTCAATCGCTTGTCAATCCATCCATCGTCCATCCCAAACTTCGTCCACGTGCGTACTCATTCCATGGACGCCTCTGACTTGGGAGAAGATGATCTTGACTTCGCCGTGGGTTATCTGGACGGGCTATAGTGCTTCGACTTGGACCTGCTGCACCTCCATGACCACGCCGGCGATATGGGTGACATCCATGACCACGCCGATGCCGGTGTAGAACCTAGGATGTTGGGAAGTCGTGACCAGCACGGTGGTGACCGGCGTGCGTGTGCGCCAGGAGTAGTCCGTGCAGGGCACAGGGCTGTGTGTGCGTGTGTCCGTGCCAAGAGTGGTCCATGCAGGGCACGGGTGCGTGTGTGCGTGCGTCTTCGTGCGTGGGTGTGTTAGTTGGCGCAATAGGCGGAGGAGTGATCGCGTCAGGGCGCTGGACCCGGCCGCGTCGGGTGCGCGAGCCGTGGAGCGCGGGACGTGGCGAGTGTGCGAGTGGGGTGTGTCGAGAGCGCAGCGCGGCGCATAAGTGCGTGCGCGTATAAGTCCCCCTCCCTCATGTGTATTGTACCAAGCGGATCGAGTTCGTACTCGAGGAGAAAAACAGAAAAGCCATCGGTGCGGCGAGGTGTTTGTCCGCCACCAAATTCTCTATGTCCATTCTACCGCCGTGTCTTGTTGTCTCCGGTGATCGCCGACGTGCCGTGAGTCCGTTTTAGCTAACACAGGAGACGCCAGCGACCAACACACCCTGAGCAAACAATCATGACCTGAACAGCAACTGCCTTCTTTTAGTTTGTTTGTATCCAAGTTCCAACACCCCGAGCAGCAGATACTCACTAGTCAGTTACGTGACTGTTGTGCTTTGTCCATGGTTTGAGTTTGTGTGTTTAATCCAAACCTTGAAAACAGTTTGAGCTGGATTGGGTGGAAACTACGTATAGTTTGGTTTCGCTTAGATTCTAGCATCAAGTGTTGATGGTCAACAAGACCACCAGTTTCAAGAAAAAGGGCAAAGGGAAGAAGAAGAAGGGGAACTTCAAGAAGAAGAGCAAACAAGTTGCTGCTCAAGAGAAGAAACCCAAGTCAAGACCCAAGCCTGAGACTGAGTGCTGCTACTGCAAGCAGACTGGACACTGGAAGCGGAACTGCCTCAAGTATTTGGCGGATAAGAAGGATGGCAAGGTGAACAAAGGTATATGTGATATACATGTTATTGGTGTGTATCTTACTAGAGCTCGCAGTAGCACCTAGGTATTTGATACTGGTTCTGTTGCTAATATTTGCAACTTGAAACAGGGACTACAGATTAAGCGAAGACTGGCTAAGGACGAGGTGACGATGCGCGTGGGAAATGGTTCCAAAGTCGATGTGATCGCCGTCGGCACGCTACCTCTATATCTACCTTCGGGATTAGTTTTAGACCTGAATAATTGTTATTTGGTGCCAGCGCTGAGCATGAACATTATATCTGGATCTTGTTTGATGCGAGACGGTTATTCATTTAAATCTGAGAATAATGGTTGTTCTATTTATATGAGTAATCTCTTTTATGGTCATGCACCCTTGAAGAGTGGTCTATTTTTGTTGAATCTCGAAAGTAATGATACACATATTCATAATGTTGAAGCAAAAAGATGCAAAGTTGATAATGATAGTGCAACTTATTTGTGGCACTGCCGTTTGGGTCATATTGGTGTAAAGCGCATGAAGAAACTCCATACTGGTCGACTTTTGGAATCACTTGATTATGAATCACTTGGTACTTGCGAACCATGCCTCATCGGCAAGATGACTAAAACGCCGTTCTCCGGAACTATGGAGCGAGCAACTGATTTGTTGGAGATCATACATACTGATGTATGTGGTCCAATGAATGTTGAGGCTCGCGGCGGGTATCGTTATTTTCTCACCTTCACAGATGATTTGAGCAGCTATGGGTATATCTACTTAATGAAACATAAGTCTGAAACATTTGAAAAGTTCAAAGAATTTCAGAGTGAAGTGGAAAATCATTGTAACAAGAAAATAAAGTTTCTACGATCTGATCGTGGAGGAGAATATTTGAGTTACGAGTTTGGTCTACATTTGAAACAATGCGGAATAGTTTCGCAACTCACGCCACCCGGAACACCACAGCGTAATGGTGTGTCCGAACATCGTAATCGTACTTTACTAGATATGGTGCGATCTATGATGTCTCTTACTGATTTACCGCTATCGTTTTCGGGTTATGCTTTAGAGACGGCTGCATTCACGTTAAATAGGGCACCATCGAAATCCGTTGAGACGACGCCTTATGAACTGTGGTTTGGCAAGAAACCAAAGTTGTCGTTTCTTAAAGTTTGGGGCTGCGATGCTTATGTGAAAAAGCTTCAACCTGATAAGCTCGAACCCAAATCGGAGAAATGTGTCTTCATAGGATACCCAAAGGAAACTGTTGGGTACACCTTCTATCACAGATCCGAAGGCAAGACATTCGTTGCCAAGAATGGATCCTTTCTAGAGAAGGAGTTTCTCTCGAAAGAAGTGAGTGGGAGGAAAGTATAACTTGATGAGGTAACTGTACCTGCTCCCTTATTGGAAAGTAGTTCATCACAGAAACCGGTTCCTGTGACACCTACACCAATTAGTGAGGAAGCTAATGATATCGATCATGAAACTTCAGATCAAGTTACTACTGAGCCTCGTAGGTCAACCAGAGTAAGATCCGCACCAGAGTGGTACGGTAATCCTATTCTGGAGGTCATGTTACTTGACCAAGGTGAACCTACGAACTATGAAGAAGCGATGGTGAGCCCAGATTCCGCAAAATGGCTTGAGGCCATGAAATCTGAGATGGAATCCATGTATGAGAACAAAGTGTGGACTTTGGTTGACTTGCCCGATGATCGGCAAGCCATTGAGAATAAATGGATCTTCAAGAAGAAGACTGACGCTGACGGTAATGTTACTGTCTATAAAGCTCGACTTGTTGCAAAAGGTTTTCGACAAGTTCAAGGGATTGACTACGATGAGACTTTCTCACCCGTAGCGATGCTTAAGTCTGTCCGAATCATGTTAGCAATTGCTGCATTTTATGATTATGAAATTTGGCAAATGGATGTCAAAACTGCATTCCTGAATGGATTTCTGGAAGAAGAGTTGTATATGATGCAACCAGAAGGTTTTGTCGATCCAAAGGGAGCTAACAAAGTGTGCAAGCTCCAGCGATCCATTTATGGACTGGTGCAAGCCTCTCGGAGTTGGAATAAACGTTTTGATAGTGTGATCAAAGCATATGGTTTTATACAGACTTTTGGAGAAGCCTGTATTTACAAGAAAGTGAGTGGGAGCTCTGTAGCATTTCTGATATTATATGTGGATGACATATTGCTGATTGGAAATGATATAGAATTTCTGGATAGCATAAAAGGATACTTGAATAAAAGTTTTTCAATGAAAGACCTCGGTGAAGCTGCTTACATATTAGGCATCAAGATCTATAGAGATAGATCAAGACGCTTGATAGGACTTTCACAAAGCACATACCTTGACAAAGTTTTGAAGAAGTTCAAAATGGATCAAGCAAAGAAAGGGTTCTTGCCTGTGTTACAAGGTGTGAAGTTGAGTCAGACTCAATGCCCGACCACTGCAGAAGATAGAGAGAAAATGAAAGATGTTCCCTATGCTTCAGCCATAGGCTCTATCATGTATGCAATGCTGTGTACCAGACCTGATGTGTGTCTTGCTATTAGCCTAGCAGGGAGGTACCAAAGTAATCCAGGAGTGGATCACTGGACAGCGGTCAAGAACATCCTGAAATACCTGAAAAGGACTAAGGATATGTTTCTCATTTATGGAGGTGACAAAGAGCTAGTCGTAAATGGTTACGTCGATGCAAGCTTTGACACTGATCCGGACGATTCTAAATCGCAAACCGGATACGTGTTTACATTGAACGGTGGAGCTGTCAGTTGGTGCAGTTCTAAACAAAGCGTCGTGGCGGGATCTACGTGTGAAGCGGAGTACATAGCTGCTTCGGAAGCAGCAAATGAAGGAGTCTGGATGAAGGAGTTCATATCTGATCTAGGTGTCATACCTAGTGCATCGGGTCCAATGAAAATCTTTTGTGACAATACTGGTGCAATTGCCTTGGCAAAGGAATCCAGATTTCACAAGAGGACCAAGCACATCAAGAGACGCTTCAATTCCATCCGGGACCAAGTCCAGGTGGGAGACATAGAGATTTGCAAGATACATACGGATCTGAATGTTGCAGACCCGTTGACTAAGCCTCTTCCACGAGCAAAACATGATCAGCACCAAAACTCCATGGGTGTTAGAATCATTACTGTGTAATCTAGATTATTGACTCTAGTGCAAGTGGGAGACTGAAGGAAATATGCCCTAGAGGCAATAATAAAGTTATTATTTATTTCCTCATATCATGATAAATGTTTATTATTCATGCTAGAATTGTATTAACCGGAAACATAATACATGTGTGAATACATAGACAAACATAGTGTCACTAGTATGCCTCTACTTGACTAGCTCGTTAATCGAAGATGGTTAAGTTTCCTAGCCATGGACATGAGTTGTCATTTGATTAACGGGATCACATCATTAGGAGAATGATGTGATTGACTTGACCCATTCCGTTAGCTTAGCACTTGATCGTTTAGTATGTTGCTATTGCTTTCTTCATGACTTATACATGTTCCTATGACTATGAGATTATGCAACTCCCGTTTACCGGAGGAACACTTTGTGTGCTACCAAACGTCACAACGTAACTGGGTGATTATAAAGGTACTCTACAGGTGTCTCCGAAGGTACTTGTTGGGTTGGCGTATTTCGAGATTAGGATTTCTCACTCTGATTGTCGGAGAGGTATCTCTGGGCCCTCTCGGTAATGCACATCACTATAAGCCTTGCAATCATTGTGATTAATGAGTTAGTTGCGAGATGATGTATTATGGAACGAGTAATGAGACTTGCCGGTAACGAGATTGAACTAGGTATTGAGATACCGACGATCAAATCTCGGGCAAGTAACATACCGATGACAAAGGGAACAACGTATGTTGTTATGCGGTTTGACCGATAAAGATCATCGTAGAATATGTAGGAGCCAATATAAGCATCCAGGTTCCGCTATTGGTTATTGACCGGAGACGTGTCTCGGTCATGTCTACATAGTTCTCGTACCCGTAGGGTCCGCACGCTTAAAGTTAGATGATGATCGGTATTATGAGTTTTGTGTTTTGATGTACCGAAGGTAGTTAGGAGCCCCGGATATGATCATGGACATGACGAGGAGTCTCGAAATGGTCGAGACATAAAGATCGATATATTGGACGACTATGTTCGGACACCGGGATGGTTTTGGGGAGTTTCGGACACATACCGGAGTACCGGGGGGTTACCGGAACCCCCCGGGGAGTTTAATGGGCCAAGATGGGCCTTAGTGGAGAAGAGCAGGGGCGGCTAGGGCTGACCACGCGCCCCCTCCCCCTCTAGTCCGAATTGGACAAGGAGGGGGGCGGCGCCCCCTTTCCTTTCCCCTCTCTCCTTCCCTTCCTTTCCCCCTCCTACTCCAACTAGGAAAAGAGGGAGTCCTACTCCCGGTGGGAGTAGACCGGGAGTAGGACTCCTCCCTGGCGCGCCCTCCTCCTGGCCGGCTGCCCCTCCCCCTGGTCCTTTGTATACGGGGGCAGGGGGCACCTCTAAACACAACAATTGATCTCTTGATCTCTTAGCCGTGTGCGGTGCCCCCTCCACCATATTCCACCTCGATAATATCGTAGCGGTGCTTAGGCGAAGCCCTGCGTCGGTAGCATCATCATCACCGTCACCACGCCATCGTGCTGACAGAACTCTGCCTCAAAGCTCGGCTGGATCGGAGTTCGAGGGACGTCATCGAGCTGAACGTGTGCTGAACTCGGAGGTGTCGTACGTTCTGTACTCGGATCGGTCGGATCGTGAAGACGTACGACTACATCAACCGCCTTCTGCTAACGCTTCGAGGGTACGTGGACACACTCTCCCCTCTCGTTGCTATGCATCACCATGATTCTGTGTGTGCGTAGGATTTTTTTGAAATTACTACGTTCCCCAACAACACGATCCTAAGAAAACTAAGAAATTTAATTTTCCATGGATGTGGTGGTTAGAACTGAGAACACACAAGAGGAGGGGCACACAAGCACACGTGCACAGCAGCAGCAACATCCGCACACGCACATTAGCAAGCACGCACCCATGGCAGCCTGTCTTCCTCAACCAGATACAGAAAAGAGAAAACGAACAGAATTCGATTTTAAACAACTAGATTTAGGACAAGTGAAGCAAACGGGATACAGAAAACAATGGAGGGTTGTACCTATGCTCCCCCTCGCTCCATTGCACGCCCTTGGGGCACTCCTTGATGCCCGCCGCGGCAGCGGCCGCGCCCTACCCTGGGGGTTCCGCGATGGCGGCGGCGTCGTTGTCCCACGAGTAGGGGTCCTCGACCAGGCCACACTCGACTCCCTCGATGTTGGCCACCAGCCAGCGGAGGGGGCAGGTGGGGTGGAGGGGCGGTGGCGGTGGCCTGGGAGGTCGGAGGAGGAGCAAGACGTTGGACGGAAGAGGCTGGGACCCTGGTTCCGCTACGGCGGCGGTGGCGGCGGAGTTGTCCGACAACCGGAACCGGATCCTCTAACATTGTGAAGGAAAGTCACGGTGCTACAGTGTTTTCCTAGTGTAAAATGAAGGAGGAAAGTTAAGGACTGTTAGTAGATAATTAGTAAGTTGTTTACTGTTGGTATTTACTATAAATATAAATAATTTAAATTAATTTTATTTCACCATCAATCTGTTTGTACGTAATTACTATAAATGTACACAGTAGATCATCAGTTTGCAAATTAATTCAAGTCATTTTAGCCATAATCATATGGATAGAAAGAAGGAAAGTTAGGGTATTGTAACTTCTCTAACTTTCCTTCTCAATGTTAGAGGATCTGGTTCCCCCACAACCATGCCCTAGGAAAATGATCGAGTTGGATCGATAGAGGAGCGGCAGCGTATGGCTTTTCTAATGTGACAAGGGAGATTTTGCCGGGATGGAGAAGAATCAGGGAATCAAGGGATGGTAAATTGGATTTTTTTTCTCTTAATGTCAGTTATTTGTTTCCTTAAAATCTGTTATTTATTTCCTAAAGCAAATTGCATTGATGAGATGGATTGGTTGATTGTGTAAATTAGGAAAGTTAGATCTGTGACTTTTGTATGGTAGGAAAGTGTTTGTTTACAAGGAAATAGTGGAGAAAAAATAAACCGGTGGGCTGATGGGAGGGGACGAAAAACAACCTGTCAAAAAAAACCGGACGAAAGTGGTGGGACGAAAAAAACCTGGACGCAATCCTACCAACTGCTCCATTAGGAGTAGAGATAATAATGCTACTACTTCATAGTTCCTTATCTTAATTTTATTATTATTTATTTTGTTGTTTTCTTTTGTTTCTTCTTAAAGGATAATCCTAATGATACAAATTTATTCTTCCTTAGAAAACCTCATTATTTTTATTTTATTTTAGTTTCAATTTTATTTTCTTTCTTCTTAAAAGGTAATACCAATGTCAGTGATTCATTCTTCCTTAGAAAACTACACTATTTTGACTTTTTTTAGTTTTTATTCAGCTTTTTTCTTAAAGAGTAATACCTATGCCACTAATTCATTCTTTCTTGAAAACTTTGGTATCTTGATATTTTTAGTTTTATTTTATTTCTTTTATTCTTTAATGATAATACCAATGCCACAAATTTATTTTTCTTTGGAAACTTCCCTTTTTGTGACAATTACAATATATTATTATTCCTGCATGTTACAAAAATGCGCAACTTCTGTGTAAATTGTTTGCAAAAACATTTATTATTTGTTTTATTATTTTTCAGTTCCTTTCCTGTTAAAGGAGAACCAATGACACTAATTCATTCTTTCTTAGAAAACTTCATTATTTTATTTTATTTAAATCTATATTTCATTTTCTTTCTTCTTTAAGGGTAATACCAATACCACTAATTCATTCCTACTTAGGAAACTCTTTTTTTGGGTGAAATTTCAACATTTGTGCTTATTCTTGCATATTATAAAAAAGCGAAATTTCTATGCAAACCGCGTGCAATTTTTGTCATTTTTTTACTTTTATTTCTTCTTAAAGGGTAATACCGATACCACTAATTCATTATTTTGATTCAGACAAGTAGAGACACCATCGATCAAATACCATTGTAACTAATTCATTCTTCCTTCAGAAAACTTCAATTTTTGCAAAGAAATCCATGATTACATGTTTATTCTTGCATATTATAACAAAGCGCAATTTATGTGTAAATTGCGTGCAAGTTTTGTTATTATTTATTTTAGTTTTTATACCATTTCTTCCCTATTTAAGGGTAATATCAATGCCACTAATCCAGTCTTCCTTAAAAACTTGATTATCCTCATTTTGTTTTAGTTTTGTATCACTTCTTTCTTTTGAAAGGGTAGTACCAATGCCCCTAATTTATTTTTCCTTAGAAAAATTTATTTTGTTTTTTCTTTCTTTTGAAAGGGTAATACCAATGCTACTAATTTTTTATTTTGTTTTTTATTTTCTTTCTTTTGCTGCCTCATGGTTTCTTTTTTCGAACGAAAACCTTTCATGGTCTTTGCTGGTGCTACTATGTACAGTACAATACTAGGTGACACCGAGGTAATACACTCAGTTACACCCGCAAAAAAAGAAAAATACTCAGTTACAACTTACAGATGCAGCAATATATCATTTGCAGGTAGGTATATATTGTTGGCGATGAGCCGACGATATATAGATAGAGGAACATTAGAGTACAACAAACACATCACGAACCGGCCGGTTGTGGTGCTTTATTCAAGAAGAAAAATCACACAATGGCAGCGCACACTAAATTAAGAGACTTATTATTGTGACACCTGCTGAGCGTAGAGTTTCTTCCTGATCTGCGACACAAGACCAAGACGAGAAACATTTCAAACGCTGAATGGCGATGAGGATTAAGGAAACAACTGCGCAGCACGTATGTAGTATCACGTACCTCAGGAAGCTTTTGCCTGAAGCAAACATCCACCCTGGTGTCCAGCGTGTTGTCGCAGACGATCTTGCCGTCCTGCGACGCCAGCACCACGCCGCCAGAGCTATCCAAACTCAACAATGAGATGAAGGCTAACCAGCAAGCAACTGATCGACATTGTAATGTTAATGGATGGAGTATACCAGGCGGGTCCGTGGGCGGCGTCGTTGAGCCTCTGCGGCGGGAGGTGGACCTTGCCGTCGATGATGATCTTGGGGAGGTTCACCTTGAGCTTCTCGGCGTACTCCTTCTTGGCCGCCTCCAGCACTGGCTCCACGTGGACGCGGTCCGCCTCCCTGCACCGCAGCACCACCGACGACTCCCGCAGCCGGAGCAGGCTCTGCTCCGTCCGTCCGTCCCTTCATTGGTCAGTCCCTCTGCACCGTATCTTCTTCTGAAACAACAGTTAACTGACTCACCTGCACGATGAGGCTCTTGAGGATCTTCCGGTAGACGTTGGTGTCCTTGGTGACGCGGACGAGCGTCTTGGACGCGTTCTCCTTCATCTCGCCCACGATGTCCTCCTGCGCCTGCAGCACCTTGATGCGCGCCGCGTTTAGCTCCATCGAGTACTCGCTGCACATGCACTCATACACCATGGCAGTCAGTCCAGCCGGTCGGATGAAGAGAGATAATGCATGTCGATCGACGACATGTGCTCTGCTCACTCACATCTTCCTGCGGATGTCCACCTGCTTCTGCTTGCGCTCGTACTCCTGCCTGATCTTCCGCTTCTCCGACTCCACCAGCTGCAGCTTCTCTATGTTGAAATCCTGCAGCCAGGGATCAGATATTCAGATTGATTCATCCTCGACCTTTTAAAGTTGAACAGATTCATGCAGAGGATCGGTCGATTGACACGGTGATAGATACAGTACATACCTCCTCTGCGGCGACGGAGATCTCGCTGGCTTTCTCCTGGGCCTCCTGCTGGATGAACCGGACCATCTGCTGGATCTGCTTCCCGACGTCCACATCGTTCATCTTGGATCAATGATCACTCCGATCGATCGATCGATCCACGAGCTAGCTGCGTGCCTAATTGCTCTCGGATCGGGATCTCTGCGTGATCTACCACCTCGCAAACCGATCAAACGAATTTGTTTGTCTCCAAGGGTTGGGAAGTGTACTGGGGCGCTCGATCTTGCGTTTCCTTGGATTGGGTGGACGAGACACCAAGGCAGAGACGGGGAGCGGAAGAAGACCCACGCAGAGTTCGGATCCCATGCATGCGTGGGGTGGTGGCAAAGAGGAGAGACCTGGTCCTCCCTGCATTCCGCGCCAAATTTGGCTCTCTCCCCTCCGAGTACTCAGCACTGACCATGCATGCATGCGGCGTTGCACTGCAGCCCCTCCCTCTTTTTTTTTTTGGAAACACGGAGAAGATTCTGTAGTGCCCACATTCGCAGGCCCATGAAAGAAAGCCCTAGGCTCAACTTTAGCAGGCCCTTTGCTCTTACGCCTGATTCAACAAGGCTTACTCAAGCCCAGCCCGGTTCTTGCTGTTCGTTAATGCTTGTATACAATCTATTATTTGCTTGCCTAAAAAAATCTATTATTTGCTAACAAAAGCGAGTTCGTTCTTGGCTTTAAACTACTGCCAATCATCTAGATCTGATACAACTGTTATATCGGCCGATAGGTTGGCACTTGAGTTTAATGATACATGTATAACACACTCCAAACTATCAGTAAATATCATTATGTAAAAGTTATTTTCACACTCGTCTGCTGATATATCGAAAGCTATGACCTTTTTTTATCTGATATGTCCACGATATAGACCAACATTTTATCGATGTCAAAGTAAGATTTGTCCAAAGTCAAACTCAGTAAACTTAAAAGTTTATACAAGAATGCAAACATTTACAACATCAAACATACACCATAAGAAAAAAATATTTCATGATGAATCTAATGGTACTCATTTGATACTGTAGAAGTTGATAATTTTTCTATAAACTTGTTTGAAGTTTACAAAGTTTGACTAAAGATTAAACTAATATGAATTTCATTTTGTCATTGAGCGAGTATGTAGATGAGGATAAATCTTTCTAGAAAAGGTTGGAAATAAGATTATGTATTTGCAACTGCATCAAATTCATGCATAACAATTTTTAGATATGCATATGTAATGTACCTCTTTTTATCTTGGGAAATATTCTATGAGTTTTTCCTAGTTTATTTCTTAATAAATTTTAATCTTATTATTTTATGCTCAGACACTATCATCTTACATATTTTGTACCACGGTGACATTTTTTGAGCAAGAAACCAAACCGATGTGAACTTGATATTCGATATTTTTAAAATTGACTACTGAAATAGTCTAAGTTTAGACCCTAATGTTCAATACAGTGGTGACATGACTACCACAAATTTTCAAAAAAAGGAAAATGAAAAAAATCAACATTAATTTAGAAAAGTCAAATAATTTTAAAATTAGAAAAATAAGAATAAAGTTCAAATAAACTATAAAATCATATCTATACACATAGATATTTAGATAAGATAAACAGATAGATAAGTTATACCCAACGCACTATTTCTAACTAGGTTTCTTTTTTGATGTTCTTTGAGTTTTTTTTCACGTCTTTAATCAAGCAATCACGCGCTGACAGGTGCATTACCTTGGGATATGGCCGGGTACAATCTTGGATTCATCTTGCATTTTTTATGACGAAGCAGTTCCCGGTCAACAATGCATCATATCAATGTTGTGGTGCCATGCATTTTTTTGTCTTCCCGTGCATGCGGCGGTTTCCAGATTTCTCTCTATTCTTTTTTTTTCTCCCTCTAGAAAAATCTCCACCGAGGTACGTACGTATAAAAAGCCTCATCACGTGAGTCTCTTCAATGAGTAATGCTACACTTACATAAATAAAGTTATGTTGTTTACGTGAAGAGCAACGTAGATAATTAGGATTGGAGAAGGGGGGAGGGGCCCCACCCACCTAAAAATCAGGGGGGCGAGATAATTGTTAGGCAGTTTATAAAATTAGGGGGGGGGGGGGGGGGGTGACAACGATGGTCACAGTGATACATATATGTTTAAGCTTGTGGACACAAGATACTGTTGTTGGTCTTGAAACAATTCTTTTTGCAGGACACACACACACACACACACACACACACACACACACACACACACACACACACACACATATATATATATATATATATATATATATATATATATATATATACAAATGTTCAACTCCATTGAAATAAATCATTCTATGATTTTGTTGGATTGTATTATCACTATTGGTTGCATGAAGGGCTGCAAGTGCATTTTCCTGATTTTCTATTAGAAGATGCCGAGCACAAGCATGCGGCTTGCCCTTGATTGAGTTGTCAACACTAATGATCGGGGTGGTATCTTCTGGTTAAACAATGCCAACGTCACATAGTGGGTCGTCTCAATTTCATATGACCTGGAGTTGTGATGTCTCTAAATATACAATGATCTGGCGATGTAACAATTTTTTGGTCAATTATAAATATTTGCTTCTCTTTGCCGCAATATAAAGTTATTCTTAGTATATTATCCTCCCAGTTATTCAGAGAACACCAAAGGAGTTCAAGATGACTTGTCTAGTGGTAATTATCCGAATCGGCCTCCTAAGTTTGCTTGTTTTGCATTTAGTATTTGTTGAAGTACAAAAGGTGTTAACTAAAATGATGATTCAATCTAAAAAATCATGCCATATGGAATAAAAAAAATCTGCTGGCCTGGCACGGCAACGTCGATCACTGGCTCAGTTAGAACACGAGTTAGTAGATTTTGTGATAAGAGCGAGAAATGAGAGGTCTCGGTGGAATAATTTCTCTACTTTAGAAAATGTGGCGAATTGCTATTCATTAGAGATGGCCTTGCAGTAAATTGCATGAGGGAGCCCTTCATTTTTTTCATCAAGTTGTACAACTTTTTGGTTAGGATAGAAGGGTAAATGCATTGGTTCGTTGTTTCAACTTTCAAGAGTTAATAAAGGACACTGTGGCATATCAACTGCATGCCCCACAATATACATCATATTTATGTTTCGTGGTAAGGCACGACATTCAACTATATGTTACAAAATGGCAATGGCTCGGGAGACACAGGATTTGCCTTATTGGGTTGAGGGGCGTCACGGCCGGAGCACGCCTTGTCCCCTTGATGGCGGTGGCGGATCGACGTGAACATGGGGGAGGGGAACATGGCGTATTGAGCGGGGCGGTTGGAGGGGGACTCCTCCTTGGCGGTATGTGGGGAATTAAGGTGTGAAGGAGGGAGGGTGCCATGGCGGAGGTGAGGTGACTTCATCTAGTTTTAAAGGAGAGGGATCCAATGAGAAATGCCCCGCTACAGTGAGAAATCAAGCAGGAATGAGAGGGTCTGACAGGAAAAAGGGAAGGATGCGTCATAGGATATTGTTTTTATGTTGGGACCGCATGTTGGAGATAATATGACGAATAGTCCGAACAACTACATTTTTGCCACATATATGGGCTAGATTTGAGGGAGCCCGGGCTGTTCAGACGGTTAGATTTTGAGGAGCGGCTCGGTGCCCGGTTGATGTCCAAAACGTCCGGACATACGAGGGAGAAATGAGCTTCGACCTTGGAGAAGATCATTGTTTGATCCATTTATATGGATTGTAGCACGTAGCAACGCACGAGCGTTTTACTAATCACTATGTAAATTGCTGGTGCGGCGGATTTATGCGACATTTGGGCGGTCACAATGGATTCCCGACGGAAAGAGTTCGAGCGTTGCCGTCAAGCAGCCTCCTCCCGGGAGAGGCGAAGCGTAAGCTGGACAGCCATATCCTCCTCGGGGTCGCGCGGGATGAGCTCAGGGTTCACGGATTTGGAGGTGTAGGACTCGAATCCGCTGCCCGCCATGCAGAAAAAGGTCGGAGATCGCCGGACGGGAGCTTGGGTGGCTGAGTGGAGGGGAGTGAAGTGGAGTGGCTAGGGTTTGGTCCGAGGAGAGGATGAGGACGAATATATGTGGGATCGGATGTGCCAGCGTGAGCCAGGTCCGGCATGACGGATGCGCCCAAGTAAACCTGGGAATAGTTTGGATCAAAACTTAGTTTTTGGTTTGGTTTTTGATTTGGTCTCACTAGTTTGGTCTCTACTGGATTTAGATAGACAAACAATTCGGTTTCAGTTCTGGTTGTGGCTAATAACGGACTGGATAGGTTTGGGTTGGGTTCAGACTTATTGGTTGAAAACTGCCGCAAACTATGGTTCGAGACCGGATTGATGATTAGTCTCAAGCGAAGGTTCAAATGCCACCGCCTTCTCAGCACGCTCAATCGCTTGTCAATCCATCCATCGTCCATCCCAAACTTCGTCCACGTGCATACTCGTTCCATGGACGCCTCTGACTTGGGAGAAGATAATCTTGACTTCGCCGTGGGTTATCTGGACGGGCTATAGTGCTTTGACTTGGACCTGCTGCACCTCCATGACCACGCCAACGATAAGGGTGACATCCATGACCACGCCGATGCCGGTGTAGAACCTAGGATGTTGGGAATAAGCCGTGACCAGCACGGTGGCGACCAGCGTGCGTGTGCGCCAGGAGCAGTCCGTGCAGGGCACAGGCGTGTGTGTGCGTGTGTCCGTCCCAAGAGCGGTCCATGCAGGGCACGGGCGCGTGTGTGCGTGCGTCTTCGTGCGTGGGTGTGTTAGTTGGCGCAATAGGCGGAGGAGTGATCGTGTCAGGGCGCTGGACCCGGCCGCGTCGGGCGCGCGAGCCGTGGAGCGCGGGACGTGGCGAGTGTGCGAGTGGTGTGTGTCGAGAGCGCAGCGCGGCGCATAAGTGCGTGCGCGTATAAGTCCCCCTCCCTCATGTGTATTGTACCAAGCGGATCGAGTTCGTACTCGAGGAGAAAAACAGAAAAGCCATCGGTGCAGCGAGGTGTTTGTCCGCCACCAAATTCTCTATGTCCATTCTACCGCCGTGTCTTGTTGTCTCCGGTGATCGCCAGCGTGCCATGAGTCCGTTTTAGCTAACACAGGAGACGCCAGCGACCAACACACCCTGAGCAAACAATCATGACCTGAACGGCAACGGCCTTCTTTTAGTTTGTTTGTATCCAAGTTCCAACACCCCGAGCAGCAGATACTCACTAGTCAGTTACGCGACTGTTGTGCTTTGTCTATGGTTTGAATTTGTGTGTTTAATCCAAAACTTGAAAACAGTTTGAGCTGGTTTGGGTGGAAACTACGTATAGTTTGGTTTGGCTTAGCTTCTAGCTACAAGTTTTTGGTTTGGATTGGTTTTGATTGTGGAGCTATACTCGTACAGTCTGGACTGGTTTTGGTCTGGATGTCAAACTATTACCAGGTTTACGCCGAGGCCTCCTAATATCTATTCCATATTTTGTTTGGATATGAGGGCTGCTGGTCGGCGTCGTATCATATGCATCTGGCCTAGTTCGTGCATCCCTGCATCCATCGAGTCCTCAGCCGGCCGATTGACATCGCACGTGTCGGGTCAAAAACAAGGTAGATTTGCAAAAACACGCCCGCGGCCGATCTTGGACGGGGCTATCGATCTGCATATTTTGCATCAATCCCTGTCACACCACGATGGCCCCTAAAGCCCCCGCACATGTGAGTGGAAGCACGTCCTCCAAGTTGGGTTAGGGAGTGACCTGACATTTACCACATCGATTTCGCAACAAAGGAAAAACCATGCCTGTGGACAAATCAGTAGTACGAAAAAAATTTGAGAAGGAAGGTAGACTCCGCTCTCCGCTAGGTTTCGGCCGGTAGCCACCCCGGCTCCAGCGTCCACCCCTCCGTGTCGCCGACCGCTCCGGCCCCGCCGCCCACCCCTCCTCCCAGCCATGCGCTCCCCTTCTCCGCCTGCTGGGGGCCGCTCGCGCTCGGACCGCTGGCTCGAGTCGAGCCCCTCCTCTGCCGGTTCCGCGGGCCCCCAGCCGTCATCCTACCTCCTGGCGCTCTGCGGCGCCCCGCCGTCACCGCTCGTCCCTCACCCTTAGTACCGACGTTGTTGCAGACATAACTGACAGGCTACCCTCTGACATGCCTTGCTTGCATGATCACGCAAGACGTCTCCGCCCTCCCTACTTTTAACTCACATGGTGGGCCCAAAACCTAAAGTTCCACAGGATCAAAACCTGACTCTTTTGTATATCCCGGTCTACAAAGTTATTTCTCGAGCCTGGCTACGAATGTAATTGACGAGTCACCTTCCTAGTGATATATTCTCGTATTAGACGCAATACTTATTCTCGTTGCCCTGAAACCCATTCACCTTCTGATTAGGCATCGAACGATTGCCTATCCGTTTGAAACTTCTCATGGTACCTTCTTACTTTGCTCTCGATGTCTTCTTAAGTTTCAGTTCGAGAGATACTTATGCTTCTTCCCCTAAGTTAACCGTCTGATGCTCGATCTTGTTAGAATCCGTCCTTATAGAGTTTTCCCTTCTTACTGTTTCATAAATACGGTGAAGATCCTGAAGGAAGGACGACAACTTCATCATGATGACCTGAAGCAGACAAATGAAGACATCAATGTAATGGATCGACCTCTTCGAGAAGAGCAACTAAGACCGAGAAGAATCGTTAGAATTTGTAACCAGATCCCTTCCCCCTTACTCCCGGTCCTAAATCTTAGGACGAGATTTCTTGTAGTGGAGGAGATTTGTGACACCCCGATAGTTAAGCTACAGTAATTCCCTGCTAATGATGCCACGTCACCACGGTTACTGTTGTCGATCTCGCGATGGTTCAAAATCGATACAAATTTAAATTTAAAATTGAGGCAAACAATAAAATTTTAAAACCTTAAAATAAAAATGTTCAGTTTGTACTAAATATTACATAGATAATTATGTTGTAGAAGACACAGTTTTATAAAATGCATAATATTTTAAATTGAATTAAAACAGAAGAGAAAATAAATAAAAGGAAAGAAAGAAAACCCCGGGCCTTCCCCCTCCCCTTCGGCCGTTTGGCCCAACTGGGCATCCAACCCAGGCTGGCCCAGCCGCGCCAACTAAACCTCCCCACCCCCCGAAACCCTAGCGTACACCCCCACTCCCCCACTCCTCCCCACCACATCGCCCACTCCCCCTGATCTGGATCGAGATCGGGGGCTCGACCCCGACGCCGCCCGGTGCTGCCCCGCCGTCGCCGCAAACCACCCTGCCGCCCTCGTCGCCGGCGGCCCGATCGCCGCCCCGTCCACGTCCTCCTCGCCGGGATGCTCGCGTCACCGACCTCCTCCCCAAAGGCCTCCGTCGAGCCCGCTGCCATTCCCCTGCAACTAATGTGAGCAGGAAACCGCCCTCTCCTCTGTCTCCCATGCACTCACGCGCGCACGCCCTCGCCTCGAGCTCTGCTGCCCCGGCCACCCGAGCGCGCCCCTACCTCCCCTGCTCGCGCCCTCCCCCCTTGCTTGTCCCGCGCTCCGCCTGCGACCTAGCCGCGCCCCCTGGTCGCCGGTCACGCTTGCGCGTGGCCTCGCCCCGCTCGTCGCTCGCCCCGCCTGCCGTCACCACTGCGGGCCGCGCCCAAGGCTGTGGCCGTTCGCCCGGCGCCCCGCACCGTTCGGCCTCCTCCAGCTACTGCTTTCTGCCGCGCCGCTGCCTCTGCTTCTGCTGTTGCTGCTGCCGCACCTCGCTCGCCCGGCCGGCTTTCCCCGCGCCGTCTGCTGCGCCCATCCCCTGCGCCCGCGTGCGTCGCCCAGCTCCACCCCCCCCCACCGCGCTCGCCACTTGCGCTCTGGCCGCGACCCGCTCCCCCCCCCCCATCTGCTCGCTGGCCGGCCTCCTCGCCGCGGCCGGCGCCCTCCCCTGACCACGCCGTGGCCGCCGTCCCCACCCGGGGCCGCGCCCTCCCTCCTGGCGGAGTTCGCTCCCCTGGAGGCCATGGGCGCACGCCCACGCCCAGCGCCCGCTAAGGCCTTTGTGCCACTGCACGCGGGGCCCACGCCCCTAGAACGTTTTATAAAAAAAGTAATTAATTAATCTAATTAATTGTAGTTAATTAACCTAATCATTTAACTAAATTAATCAATCCTGATTAGTTAGTCTTAGTCAATGACAATCGGGCCCCACCGTTAGTTTGACCGGTCAACAGTCAGAGTTGACCGCTGAGGTCACGCTGACGCAATAAATAATTTTTCTAATTAAATTAATTTAGTAATTCCAGAAATTAGTTTAAATCTTTGAAAAATCATGGAAAATAATCCATAGCTCGGATGAAAATACTTTGTACATGAAAGTTGGTCAGAACGACGAGACGAATCCGGTTACGCAGCCCGTTCGTCCGCCACACATTCCTAGCATAGCAAACACGCAACTTTCCCCCTCCGTTTCATCTGCTCGAAAACGCGAAACACCGTGGATACTTTCCCGGATGTTTCCCCCCTTCACCAGTATCACTTACTACCGCGTTAGATCACCCCTGGCACCGCGTATTGCCTTGTTATATTTTGTGATGCTTTGTTTGCTCCGTATTTACTATTTCTTCCCCCTCTTCTCTCCGGTAGACTACGAGACTGACGCCGCTGCTGGTGCCCCGATCAACTACGTTGTTGACGACCCCTCCTTCTTGCCAGAGCAACCAGGCAAGCCCCCCTTGATCACCAGATATCGCCTATTCCTTCTCTCTACTGCTTGCATTAGAGTAGTGTAGCATGTTACTGCTTTCGGTTAATCCTATTCTGATGCATAGCCTGTCATTGTTGCTACAGTTGTTACCCTTACCTGCTATCCTACTGCTTAGTATAGGATGCTAGTGTTCCATCAGTGGCCCTACACTCTTGTCCGTCTGCCATGCTATACTACTGGGCCGTGATCACTCGGGAGGTGATCACGGGCATATGCTATATACTTTATACTGTTACATTACTTATGATACTGTTCGGAGATGGGGGCTGAAGGGGCAGGTGGCTCCATCCCGGTAGAGGTGGGCCTGGGTTCCCGATGGGCCCCGACTGTTACTTTGTGGCGGAGCGACAGAGCAGGTTGAGACCACCTAGGGGAGAGGTGGGCCTGGCCCTGGTCGGCATCCGCGGTTACTGCAAAATAACACGCTTAACGAGTTCTGGGTATTTGATCTGAGTCTGGCCATTTGGTCTATACGCACTAACCAACTACGTGGGAAAGATATGGGTACTCAACGTCGTGGTATCAGCCGAAGCCTTCGTGACGTCAGCGACTGAGCGGCGCGGACGTGACTTCCTTTGTAATGGAGGTTGCTAGGTCTGCTTCTGACCGCCCTCGCAACGTGCAGGTGTGCAATGGGCGATGGGCCCAGACCCCTGCGCCATAGGATTTAGACCGGCGTGCTGACCTCTCTGTTGTGCCTAGGTAGGGCTGCGACGTGTTGATCTTCCGAGGCCGGGCATGACCCAGGAAAGTGTGTCCGGCCAAATGGGATCGAGCGTGTTGGGTTATGTGGTGCACCCCTGCAGGGAAGTTCATCTATTCGAATAGTTGTGATCTTCGGTAACAGGACGACTTGGAGTTGTACCTTGACCTTATAACAACTAGAACCGGATACTTACTAAAACACACCCTTTCAAGTGCCAGATATAACCCGGTGATCGCTCTCTAACAGGGCAACGAGGAGAGGATCACCGGGTAGGTTTATGCTATGCAATGCTACTTGGTGAACTTACCATCTATTCTCTTCTACATGCTGCAAGATGGAGGCTGCCAGAAGCGTAGTCTTCGACAGGACTAGCTATCCCCCTCTTATTCTGGCATTCTGCAGTTTAGTCCACCGATATTGCCCCTTTACATAGATACCCATGCATATGTAGTGTAGATCCTTGCTTGTGAGTACTTTGGATGAGTACTCATGGTTGCTTTTCTCCCTCTTTTCCCCCTTTCCATTCTACCTGGTTGTCGCAACCAGATGCCGGAGCCCAGGAGCTTGACGCCACTGTCGACGACGACTCCTACTACACCAGAGGTGCCTACTACTACATGCAGGCCGCTGACGACGACTAGGAGTAGTTTAGGAGGATCCCAGGCAGGAGGCCTGCGCCTCTTTCGATCTGTATCCCAGTTTGTGCTAGCCTTCTTAAGGCAAACTTGTTTAACTTATGTCTATACTCAGATATTGTTGCTTCCGCTGACTCGTCTATGATCGAGCACTTGTATTCGAGCCCTCGAGGCCCCTGGCTTGTATTATGATGCTTGTATGACTTATTTTAGTTTTAGAGTTGTGTTGTGATATCTTCCCGTGAGTCCCTGATCTTGATCGTACACGTTTGCGTGTATGATTAGTGTACGATTGAATCGGGGGCGTCACAAGCCAGCCCCCCTCGCCGCCGGCCGCGCACCCTCCCCTACGCTCCGAGATCTGTCGGGTGCCTGTGGACGACGCCTGCGACGACTGGCTCCTCGCCCGTGGGCGGAAACGCCACCGCCCTTCCTGGCCGCGGCGTCCTCGTCACGGGCCTGGAGATGCCCCTCGCCAGCCGCTGTCCTGGCTCCGGGAGGGCGAGTGCCCCAGGTGCCTCAGCCCCGGCTACCCGCGCTCGGACTGCCGCTTCTTCGGGCACAAGGCCCGTGTCGTGGAATTGTCACGGCAGATGTCCTCAAGCTAGGACTTAGTCGTGGAGCCATCGCCGCTAGGAAGCTTGAAGGGGTTAACGGGACAAGGAACACGAGGGTTTATACTGGTTCGGCCCCTTACGGTGAAGGTAAAAGCCTACGTCCAGTTGAGGTGGTATTGATTAGGGTTTCGATGACCAGGGAGCTTAACTGCTATGCCTGGCTCTCGATGAGATCTTTCTTGTCCCTAAACCGCTGCCGGGTCGTCCCTTTATATAGGGAGGCTGACGCCCAGCAACTCTCAGAGTCCCGGCCGGCTCATAAGAGTGTCCGGCTCGGACTCTCGACTATTCTTGCCTTACACTACAAGTTCTACCATAATAATGATTGTAACTACGGGCCTTAAGCCATATCCGGGTCTTAAGCCCATCTTTGGCCCACCGTCTTCAAGCTTGGCGCCGGGCTTCTGGCGATGACCATTATGAGTAACCCGGCCCCTTCTGGCGGGTGACTCTAAGGTCTATATCCTCAACATTAGGCCCCAGATTGATTTGAGCCGGCTCATGTCAATCTTCAATCCTTTCGATAGAAAAAATCTCCGGCTTACCATTGTGTGAAGGCCATAACCCAGCGTGACATCATCCTCTGGACTCCGGGAAATCCGCCGTGACGTCATCTTCCATTAAGCCCGTTTTTTACTCCACCAGATCCGCAACGGATCTTATCTTTACTGCCATCCCGAAAATCGAGGCGTTTCATGGGGAGATAACCACGCCGCGGTCTCCTCGTTTCTCGCGCCCACTTATGAGCTCGCCCTTATAAATAGCCCGGCCCGACGGGCCTTCAGCCACTCTTCTTCCTCCTCGCGCCACTGTTCCTCTGCTCGAGCTCGAACTCCGCCGCCGCCGCCGCGCCCCTGGTCTTCGTCAACCTTGGCCGCTTCATCACCCTGACTCGGTCCAGACAAACGGCTGCGACCTCCGTGACTCACCAGCCCCTGTAAGTTCTTGCGGCCCCATAGAACAGATCCGCCATGCAGCTTCTTCCTGTTCTTCCCATGTTCTTCGCCATTCTTCGCGGCCCTCAGTAGATTTGATTTTTACTGCCTCTTTTTGATCTTAGACCTGTATAGACCTGCCGCGGTAGCTGTTTGGCACTCATTTCAAATGCAAGTAGATCTCTTTTTACTGCATAAAGGCCTCATTCGAGCTCAAGAACTCCCCTGCGTCTGTTGTTAGGTCTAGAAATTTTCCTTTTGACCGATTATTTTGATCCAAATTATTTACTGCCATGTGTGAAACCTGTTTTCACCACACTTAGTGAAAAACTGCACTTGTTGAGTCATGGCGGTTTACAATTCCGATTTAAAGAAACCACGCGCTGTAGAATCTTCCGACTCAAAGGAGACCATGCGCCATAGAATTTTCCGGCTCATCTGTGATAAGACCGTAGTCAATCGAATTACTCTCAATACCTCGGGCGGCTTAAATGACCCGGTGCACTTACACATATGTCATTAGTCCCCTTCATAAGCCGCCACCTTAATATTGAACTGTAAATTTCCTCCGTCTTATAATTAAACCGGACGTTTTCCTTTTATCATAGGCTGCCGACTTTCACCATGCCTCCCAAAGCTCCTAAAGCCTCCATCACTTGCAATTGGATGAGGTCCAATGTCACCAACGAGACTTTAGCAGATTTTGTCAAGTCAGGTTATCTGCCCAAGAAGGACGTCATGTCCTACCGTGCCCCCGACCCATCAGAGGAGAGACCACAGCCAAGGGACGGGGAGGTGGTCATTTTTGCGGATCATATGAGCCGGGGCTTCGCTCCGCCCGGCTCAAAGTTTTTTAGAGACGTGCTGAACTTTTTTGACCTGCGGCCACAAGATATAGGACCCAACTCGGTGTCCAACATATGCAATTTCCAAGTGTTCTGCGAGGTTTACCTGGGAGAAGAGCCCAGCCTGCTGCTCTTCAGAGAGCTCTTCTACTTGAACCGCCAGAACGAATGCGCCAACAGGCCAAGTTTGGAGCTAGGCGGCATCTCCATTCAGAGACGGAGAGACTGTCTTTTCCCTTACGCCGAGCCACCGAGTCACCCAAAGGACTGGAACCTGACGTGGTTCTATTGCCAAGACACGTCGCCGGCTGACGAGAGCCTGCTGCCCGGCTTTCGCCCTTCACGTCTGGAACCGACTCACCCTCTGTCTGACAAGTTAACTCAGGCAGAGCGCCAACCTCTGCTCCCCACCATCAACAAGATCAAGGCTCTCCTGGGCAATGGTCTCAATGGAATCGACCTGGTCCGGGTCTGGATCTCATGGCGGGTGATCCCATTGAGCCGCCGCCCTGGCTTAATGTGCGAATACACGGGCCGAAAGGATGACCCCCAGAGACACAGCCGCAACGATCTCCCTGAAGATGTTGCTGAGGATATGACCAAGGCTCTTTTGAACGAGAGCCTGGCAGACTACGGGAGAACCGGGTTAGCCCCCTTCTGCAAGACCAACCCAGCCCCAGCGGTAAGCCGCTGATCTGAACATCTTATCTTCTTCTGTATATAACTTTCATCTGAATCTTTTAAGAAATCATCATTGTATTTTTCAGGCTGATGACAAATTTTGGAAGGTCAAATATGACCATGAGGCGGCCAAGAAGGCCAGAAAGGCGAAGAAAGCCGCCAAGAAAGCCGCTCCCCGTAAGAAGGGAAGTAGGCCTACTGCTTCTGAGCTGATGCAATTAAGCGACAGCTCCGAGTCAGAGGTAACCCCTGAGCCTGTAAGCTCTTGCTATATCTGCTGTTTATTTCTGTCCGCCTTATCAATACTTTTCCTCAACAGGATGACACCGGCGCAAGTAACCCGGTGGTTGAAGAGGTAATGTCACTTTCCTCCGACTCGGAGCCCTTGCCAAGACTAAAAGTCCGAAGGGTAACCCGGAAAGTAAGCTTTTCACATCCTTTAGCTTGTCAAGATCCTCAATTTATTTTGAAGCGACAGGTTCATGAGAGCCAGCGTCACACCCGGACCAACAAGGACGCCGACCTCTCCTCCGGGTTACCTGACGCATCGAGGAAGCGCCGAACTGAGGTTATCTCCAACTTGTACCCTTTTCATCCTTTGGCGGGTGTTATACGTCAGCCGCTCAATTCTTCTGACTCAAATTATCAGGACTTCCCCCTCTTCGGGCGACTCTATGCAGTCGAACCTGCCGGCTTTCAAGACTGTGCCCGGGTAATAATAATCATCTTATGTTGTACTTTGTCTTTACTTATACTTTTGTGCTTAACCTTTCTGTCTTTTCAGTGCCCAAGCAAAACTCAGCAAAAGGGCGAAGAAGAACAAGCCGGTCGATGAGCCGGACTTGCCTGAGCCAGAGGCAGCCGCTCAAGAACCGCCAGCTCCCTCTGCTCCTGAGGCCGCTGCTCCAACCAACAAGCTCGTAGCAGAAGCTTCTGTTAACCCGGAGGCCTCCAGCTCGGCTCAACCAGCAGATGACCCGGACGGAATTTGTTGAGCCGGGGAGACCTACTGCACTGGCCAAGTGTTCTGCCAAGGGGGAGTTGCTTCAGCCCCGCCGGGTTAATCTGGACCTCACCGACTACACCAACCTGAGCATCGGAGAGCTCGTCTCCGGCTACGTCAGCCAAGTGCACAAAAGCCGGGATGCTGAGATTGCCATGGTGAACCAGATTCAGCAGAAGTCTGAGGTATTATTCTTCTGTCTTCTTACTTACCGCATAGTTACCTTTACCATGCTAGCCTCCAAGTCGACAACTTATGACTGAATACGTTGTAGACTTAAGTTCCGGCTTACTCAATTGAACCGGCAATTTGTAGATAGAAACGTTCAATATGCATTAGCCCCCAAGTGCCAAGTGTCTTTGCTTGGAAAGTGCTTGGGACATTTAAGATTGTATAGTAACTGTTCATCTTATGACCCGGAAATTCTGCAGGCTGCTGGCAAGAAGCTTGAAGCTGACATCGCTGATCTCAAGACCCGTCTAAAGACGCAAGAGACGGAGACCCGGAAAGCAAATGCCAAATTTGTGTCCAGCATTGCTGCACAAGAAAAGCTGAAGACAGACTTCGATGCTGAACGGAGAGCCTGGGCCGAAGAGAAGGCTGCTCTGGTAAACCGGGCCGAACAGGCGGAGAAGGCTCTCTCGGAGAAGACCGCCGAACTCTCCGGCTTGAAGCGCCAAGTGTCCCAGATGGTTGCCGCAATCTTCGGTAAGTCATCTCACCGGCTTTCATCAAGTTTAGAATCTGTATATCTCATAACTCATCCTTGTTGGCGGCTTATCTTACTCTGTTAAACAGGTCCTAGAAGCGCCAACCTTAACCAGAGTGTGGTAACCAAGCTGAAGGCCGTGTACACCCTGGTGGAGCAACTCTACACCGGGTCACAGCGTGCCTTGGCTATGGTGGCCCTATCCAAAGAGGTGCCGACTCACCTGGCGGAAGTGCTTTGCCGGCTCGCCGTTCTGCCTCAACGTATCCAAGAGCTGCGACGGGCCTCTGCAAGAGCCGGAGCTATCGCCGTGCTGAGCCGGGCCAAGGCTTTCCTTCCAGAGTTAGACCCGGCGGACATCGCCCTCGGCTATCCAAGTTTGAAGGTGTTGGGAATCGTAGCATAATTTTAAAATTTTCCTACGCTCACCAAGATGCATCTATGGAGTATACTAGCAACGAGGGGAAAGGAGTGCATCTACATACCCTTGTAGATCGCGAGCGGAAGCGTTCCAATGAACGTGGATGACGGAGTCGTACTCGCCGTGATCCAAATCACCGATGACCGAGTGCCGAACGGACGGCACCTCCGCGTTCAACACACGTACGGTGCAGCGACGTCTCCTCCTTCTTGATCCAGCAAGGGGGAAGGAGAGGTTGATGGAGATCCAACAGCACGACGGCGTGGTGGTGGATGTAGCGGGTCTCCGGCAGGGCTTCGCCGAGCTTCTGCGAGAGAGAGAGAGGTGTTGCAGGGGAGGAGGGAGGCGCCCAAAGCTGTAGGTTGCTGCCCTCCCTCCCCCCCCCTTTATATAGGCCCCCTGAGGGGGCGCTGGCCCAGGGAGATGGGATCTCCAAGGGGGGCGGTGGCCAAAAGGGGGGGAAGGGGTGCCTTGCCCCCCAAGGCAAGGGGGAAACTCCCCCCCCCCTAGGGTTCCCAACCCTAGGCGCATGGGGGAGGCCCAAGGGGGGCGCCCCAGCCCACTAAGGGCTGGTTCCCTTCCACTTTCAGCCCACGGGGCCCTCCGGGATGGGTGGCCCCACCCGGTGGACCTCCGGGACCCTTCCGGTGGTCCCGGTACAATACCAGTAACCCCCGAAACTTTCCCGGTGGCCGAAACTGGACTTCCTATATATAATTCTTCACCTCCGGACCATTCCGGAACCTCTCGTGACGTCCGGGATCTCATCCGGGACTCCGAACAACTTTCGGGTTTCCGCATACATATATCTCTACAACCCTAGCGTCACCGGACCTTAAGTGTGTAGACCCTACGGGTTCGGGAGACATGCAGACATGACCGAGACGCCTCTCCGGTCAATAACCAACAGCGGGATCTGGATACCCATGTTGGCTCCCACATGTTCCACGATGATCTAATCGGATGAACCACGGTGTCGAGGATTCAATCAATCCGTATGCAATTCCCTTTGTCAATCGGTATGTTACTTGCCCGAGATTCGATCGTCGGTATCCCAATACCTTGTTCAATCTCGTTACCGGCAAGTCTCTTTACTCGTACCGCAATGCATGATCCCGTGACTAACGCCTTAGTCACATTGAGCTCATTATGATGATGCATTACCGAGTGGGCCCAGAGATACCTCTCCGTCACACGGAGTGACAAATCCCAGTCTCGATCCGTGCCAACCCAACAGACACTTTCGGAGATACCCGTAGTGCACCTTTATAATCACCCAGTTACGTTGTGACGTTTGGCACACCCAAAGCACTCCTACGGTATCCGGGAGTTGCACGATCTCATGGTCTAAGGAAAAGATACTTGACATTGGAAAAGCTCTAGCAAACGAAACTACACGATCTTTTATGCTATGCTTAGGATTGGGTCTTGTCCATCACATCATTCTCCTAATGGTGTGATCCCGTTATCAATGACATCCAATGTCCATAGTCAGGAAACCATGACTATCTGTTGATGAACGAGCTAGTCAACTAGAGGCTTACTAGGGAGACGTTGTGGTCTATGTATTCACACATGTATTACGATTTCCGGACAATACAATTATAGCATGAATAATAGACGATTATCATGAACAAAGAAATATAATAATAACCTTTTATTATTGCCTCTAGGGCATATTTCCAATAGTCTCCCACTTGCACTAGAGTCAATAATCTAGTTACATTGTGATGAATCGAACACCCATTGCGTCCTGGTGTTGATCATGTTTTGCCCTAGGGAGAGGTTTAGTCAACGGATCTGCTACATTCAGGTCCGTATGTACTTTACAAATATCTATGTCTCCATTTTGAACACTTTCACGAATGGAGTTGAAGCGACGCTTGATATGCCTGGTCTTCCTGTGAAACCTGGGCTCCTTCGCAAGGGCAATAGCTCCAGTGTTGTCACAGAAGAGAGTCATTGGTCCTGACGCATTGGGAATCACCCCTAGGTCGGTAATGAACTCCTTCATCCAGACTGCTTCCTGTGCTACCTCCGAGGCTGCGATGTACTCCACTTCACATGTAGATCCCGCCACGACGCTTTGCTTGCAACTGCACCAGCTTACTGCTCCTCCATTCAAAATATACACGTATCCAGTCTGTGACTTCGAGTCATCCAGATCTGTGTCGAAGCTAGCGTCGACGTAACCCTTTACGACGAGCTCTTCGTCACCTCCATAAACGAGAAACATATCCTTAGTCCTCTTCAGGTACTTCAGGATATTCTTGACCGCTGTCCAGTGTTCCTTGCCGGGATTACTTTGGTATCTTCCTACCAAACTTACGGCAAGGTTTACATCAGGTCTGGTACACAGCATGGCATACATAATAGACCCTATGGCCGAGGCATAGGGGATGACACTCATCTCTTCTATATCTTCTGCCGTGGTTGGGCATTGAGCCGTGCTCAATTGCACACCTTGCAATACAGGCAAGAACCCCTTCTTGGACTGATCCATACTGAACTTCTTCAATATCTTGTCAAGGTATGTACTCTGTGAAAGACCAATGAGGCGTCTTGATCTATCTCTATAGATCTTGATGCCTAATATATAAGCAGCTTCTCCAAGGTCCTTCATTGAAAAACACTTATTCAAATAGGCCTTTACACTTTCCAAGAATTATATATCATTTCCCATCAATAGTATGTCATCCACATATAATATGAGAAATGCTACAGAGCTCCCACTCACTTTCTTGTAAACACAGGCTTCTCCATAAGTCTGTGTAAACCCAAACGCTTTGATCATCTCATCAAAGCGAATGTTCCAACTCCGAGATGCTTGCACCAGCCCATAGATTGAGCGCTGGAGCTTGCATACTTTGTTAGCATTCTTAGGATCGACAAAACCTTCCGGCTGGATCATATACAACTCTTCCTTAAGGAATACGTTAAGGAATGTTGTTTTGACGTCCATCTGCCATATCTCATAATCATAGTATGCGGCAATTGCTAACATGATTCGGACGGACTTTAGCTTCGCTACGGGTGAGAAAGTCTCATCATAGTCAACCCCTTGAACTTGTCGATAACCCTTAGCGACAAGTCGAGCTTTGTAGATGGTCACATTACCATCCGCGTCCGTCTTCTTCTTAAAGATCCATTTGTTTTCTATGGCTCGCCGCTCATCGGGCAAGTCAGTCAAAGTCCATACTTTGTTTTCATACATGGATTCTATCTCGGATTTCATGGCTTCTAGCCATTTGTCGGAATCCGGGCCCGCCATCGCTTCTTCATAGTTCGAAGGTTCACCGTTGTCTAACAACATGATTTCTAGGACAGGGTTGCCGTACCACTCTGGTGCGGAACGTGTCCTTGTGGACCTACGAAGTTCAGTAACTTGATCCGAAGCTTCATGATCATCATCATTAACTTCCTCCCCAGTCGGTGTAGGCACCACAGGAACATTCTCCCACGCTGCGCTACTTTCCGGTTCGGAAGGGGTGACTATCACCTCATCAAGTTCCACTTTCCTCCCACTCAATTCTTTCGAGAGAAACTCCTTCTCCAGAAAGGACCCGTTCTTGGCAACGAAGATCTTGCCTTCGGATCTGAGGTAGAAGGTATACCCAATAGTTTCCTTAGGGTATCCTATGAAGACGCATTTTTCCGACTTGGGTTCGAGCTTTTCAGGTTGAAGTTTCTTGACATAAGCATCGCATCCCCAAACTTTTAGAAACGACAGCTTAGGTTTCTTCCCAAACCATAATTCATACGGTGTCGTCTCAACGGATTTCGACGGAGCCCTATTTAAAGTGAATGCGGCAGTCTCTAAAGCATAACCCCAAAATGAGAGCGGTAAATCGGTAAGAGACATCATAGATCGCACCATATCTAATAGAGTGCGATTACGACGTTCGGACACACCATTTCTCTGAGGTGTTCCAGGCGGCGTGAGTTGTGAAACTATTCCACATTTCCTTAAGTGTGCACCAAACTCGTGACTTAAATATTCTCCACCACGATCTGATCGTAGGAATTTTATTCTCCTGTCACGTTGATTCTCAACCTCACTCTGAAATTCCTTGAACTTTTCAAAGGTTTCAGACTTGTGTTTCATCAGGTAGACATACCCATATCTACTTAAATCATCAGTGAGAGTGAGAACATAACGATATCCTCCGCGAGCCTCAACACTCATTGGACCACACACATCGGTATGTATGATTTCCAATAAGTTGGTTGCTCGCTCCATTGTTCCGGAGAACGGAGTCTTGGTCATCTTACCCATGAGGCATGGTTCGCACGTGTCAAATGATTCGTAATCAAGAGACTCCAAAAGTCCATCTGCATGGAGCTTCTTCATGCGCTTGACACCAATGTGACCAAGGCGGTAGTGCCACAAGTATGTGGGACTATCGTTATCAACTTTACATCTTTTGGTATTCACACTATGAACATGTGTAACATCACGTTCGAGATTCATCAAAAATAAACCATTGACCAGCGGGGCATGACCATAAAACATATCTCTCAAATAAATAGAACAACCATTATTCTCGGATTTAAATGATTAGCCATCTCGAATTAAACGAGATCCAGATACAATGTTCATGCTCAAAGCTGGCACTAAATAACAATTATTGAGGTTTAAAACTAATCCCGTGGGTAGATGCAGAGGTAGCGTGCCGACGGCGATCACATCGACCTTGGAACCATTCCCGACGCGCATCGTCACCTCGTCCTTTGCCAGTCTCCGTTTATTCCGTAGTTCCTGCTTTGAGTTAAAATATGAGCAACCGCACCGGTATCAAATACCCAGGAGCTACTACGAGTACTGGTAAGGTACACATCAATTACTTGTATATCACATATACCTTGGGTGTTGCCGGCCTTCTTCTTGTCTGCTAAATATTTGGGGCAGTTCCGCTTCCAGTGACCACTTCCCTTGCAATAAAAGCACTCAGTCCCGGGCTTGGGTCCATTCTTTGACTTCTTCCCAGTAACTGGTTTACCGGGCGCGGCAACTCCCTTGCTGTCCTTCTTGAAGTTCTTCTTACCCTTGCCCTTCTTGAACTTGGTGGTTTTATTCACCATCAACACTTGATGTTCTTTTCTGATCTCCCCTTCCGCTGATTTCAGCATTGAATATACCTCGGGAATGGTCTTTTCCATCCCCTGCATATTGTAGTTCATCACAAAGCTCTTGTAGCTTGGTGGAAGCGACTGGAGGATTCTGTCAATGACCGCGTCATCCGGGAGATTAACTCCCAGCTGAGACAAGCGGTTGTGCAACCCAGACATTCTGAGTATGTGCTCACTAACAGAACTGTTCTCCTCCATTTTACAGCTGAAGAACTTGTCGGAGACATCATATCTCTCGACCCGGGCATGAGCTTGAAAAACCAGTTTCAGCTCCTCGAACATCTCATATGCTCCATGTTTCTCAAAACGCTTTTGGAGACCCGGCTCTAAGCTGTAAAGCATGCCGCACTGAACGAGGGAGTAATCATCAGCACGTGATTGCCAAGCGTTCATAACGTCTTGGTTCTGTGGGATTGGTGCATCACCTAGCGGTGCTTCTAAGACATAATCTTTCTTGGCTACTATAAGGATGAGCCTCAGGTTCCGGACCCAGTCGTATAGTTGCTGCCATCATCTTTCAGCTTGGTTTTCTCTAGGAACGCGTTGAAATTGAGGACAACGTTGGCCATTTGATCTACAAGACATAGTGTAAAGACTAAGTTCATGATAATTGAGTTCATCTAATCAAATTATTTAATGAACTCCCACTCAGATAGACATCCCTCTAGTCATCTAAGTGAAACATGATCCGAGTTTAACTAGGCCGTGTCCGATCATCACGTGAGACGGACTAGTCAAGATCGGTGAACATCTTCATGTTGATCGTATCTTCTATACGACTCATGCTCGACCTTTCGGTCCTCCGTGTTCCGAGGCCATGTCTGTACATGCTAGTCTCGTCAAGTCAACCTAAGTGTATTGCATGTGTTCCGAGGCCATGTCTGTACATGCTAGGCTCGTCAACACCCGTTGTATTCGAACGTTAGAATCTATCACACCCGATCATCACGTGGTGCTTCGAAACAACGAACCTTTGCAACGGTGCACAGATAGGGTGAACACTTTCTTGAAATTATTATAAGGGATCATCTTACTTACTACCGTCGTTCTAAGCAAATAAGATGCAAAAACATGATAAACATCACATGCAATCAACTAGTGACATGATATGGCCAATATCATTATGCTCCTTTGATCTCCATCTTCGGGGCACCATGATCATCTTCGTCACCGGCATGACACCATGATCTCCATCATCATGATCTCCATCATTGTGTCTTCATGAAGTCGTCACGCCAACGATTACTTCTACTTCTATGGCTAACGCATTTAGCAACAAAGTAAAGTAAATTACATGGCGTTATTCAATGACACGCAGGTCATACAAAATAATAAAGACAACTCCTATGGCTCCTGCCGGTTGTCATACTCATCGACATGCAAGTCGTGATTCCTATTACAAGAATATGATCAATCTCATACATCACATATATCATTCATCACATCTTCTGGCCATATCACATCACATAGCACTTGCTGCAAAAACAAGTTAGACGTCCTCTAATTGTTGTTGCAAATTTTTACGTGGTTTGTAGGTTTCTAGCAAGAATGTTTCTTACCTACGTATGACCACAACGTGATTTGCCAATTTCTATTTACCCTTCATAAGGACCCTTTTCATCGAATCCGTTCCGAATAAAGTAGGAGAGACAGACACCCGCTAGCCACCTTATGCAACTAGTGCATGTCAGTCGGTGGAACCTGTCTCACGAAAGTGTACGTGTAAGGTCGGTCCGGGCCGCTTCATCCTACAATACCGCCGAAACAAGAAAAGACTAGTAGCGGCAAGAAGAATTGGCAAACTCAACGCCCACAACTGCTTTGTGTTCTACTCGTGCATAGTAACTACGCATAGACCTGGCTCATGATGCCACTGTTGGGAATTATAGCATAATTTTAAAATTTTCCTACGCTCACCAAGATGCATCTATGGAGTATACTAGCAACGAGGGGAAAGGAGTGCATCTACATACCCTTGTAGATCGCGAGCGGAAGCGTTCCAATGAACGTGGATGACGGAGTCGTACTCGCCGTGATCCAAATCACCGATGACCGAGTGCCGAACGGACGGCACCTCCACGTTCAACACACGTACGGTGCAGCGAAGTCTCCTCCTTATTGATCCAGCAAGGGGGAAGGAGAGGTTGATGGAGATCCAACAGCACGACGGCGTGGTGGTGGATGTAGCGGGTCTCCGGCAGGGCTTCGCCGAGCTTCTGCGAGAGAGAGAGAGGTGTTGCAGGGGAGGAGGGAGGCGCCCAAAGCTGTAGGTTGCTGCCCTCCCTCCCCCCCTTTATATAGGCCCCCTGGGGGGGCGCTGGCCCAGGGAGATGGGATCTCCAAGGGGGGGCGGTGGCCAAAAGGGGGGGAAGGGGTGCCTTGCCCCCCAAGGCAAGGGGGAAACTCCCCCCCTAGGGTTCCCAACCCTAGGCGCATGGGGGGAGGCCCAAGGGGGGAGCCCCAGCCCACTAAGGGCTGGTTCCCTTCCACTTTCAGCCCACGGGGCCCTCCGGGATGGGTGGCCCCACCCGGTGGACCTCCGGGACCCTTCCGGTGGTCCCGGTACAATACCGGTAACCCCCGAAACTTTCCCGGTGGCCGAAACTGGACTTCCTATATATAATTCTTCACCTCCGGACCATTCCGGAACCTCTCGTGACGTCCGGGATCTCATCCGGGACTCCGAACAACTTTCGGGTTTCCGCATACATATATCTCTACAACCCTAGCGTCACCGGACCTTAAGTGTGTAGACCCTACGGGTTCGGGAGACATGCAGACATGACCGAGACGCCTCTCCGGTCAATAACCAACAGCGGGATCTGGATACCCATGTTGGCTCCCACATGTTCCACGATGATCTCATCGGATGAACCACGGTGTCGAGGATTCAATCAATCCGTATGCAATTCCCTTTGTCAATCGGTATGTTACTTGCCCGAGATTCGATCGTCGGTATCCCAATACCTTGTTCAATCTCGTTACCGGCAAGTCTCTTTACTCGTACCGCAATGCATGATCCCGTGACTAACGCCTTAGTCACATTGAGCTCATTATGATGATGCATTACCGAGTGGGCCCAGAGATACCTCTCCGTCACACGGAGTGACAAATCCCAGTCTCGATCCGTGCCAACCCAACAGACACTTTCGGAGATACCCGTAGTGCACCTTTATAATCACCCAGTTACGTTGTGACGTTTGGCACACCCAAAGCACTCCTACGGTATCCGGGAGTTGCACGATCTCATGGTCTAAGGAAAAGATACTTGACATTGGAAAAGCTCTAGCAAACGAAACTACACGATCTTTTATGCTATGCTTAGGATTGGGTCTTGTCCATCACATCATTCTCCTAATGATGTGATCCCGTTATCAATGACATCCAATGTCCATAGTCAGGAAACCATGACTATCTGTTGATGAACGAGCTAGTCAACTAGAGGCTTACTAGGGACACGTTGTGGTCCATGTATTCACACATGTATTACGATTTCCGGACAATACAATTATAGCATGAATAATAGACGATTATCATGAACAAAGAAATATAATAATAACCTTTTATTATTGCATCTAGGGCATATTTCCAACAGAAGGAAGACGGCACAGCCTTCGACCAAAAGGACTTTGCTGCCTGCGTGAAGATCGTGCGCCCGGTGGCCACCCTCATTGGAAACGACACAGATCTGACCAAGTACCAGCCGGGTTACAATGCGGAGAATCAGAGGATCCCGACCCCGCGCTATGAAGCCCTCAGCTTAATCCCGCCGGCTCGTCAGCACACCTTCGCCCTGGAGATTGACCCGGCCGGGTTAATTGACGAGGAAGCTCAGTTCGAAGCTCTGAGCGGCATCGACTGGAAGTCATCAACTTTCCAGGTCTTGGGAACAGCCGGAGGAGAAGAGAGGGATGAGCCGGAGACGTCAACCCAGCAAGCATCTTAACTCGGCAGGCGGCTTATAAAACAATGCTTTACCCTTTTGGACTCGATGAGTCTTTGTAATAGAGTAGGATCAATACTTTAATTTTGCCGTGCAATCGTGCACGCGTTGAATGCTGAAGTCCATTGAAGTTGTCTCCTCTATATTTCTCCGGGTCATAATCGATTATTCCTTTTCCTTAAGCTCAAAGTAATTTCCCTTAACTATCCTGCATAGAAGGACAAATCACAAGTCTCTAGGCGGCTGACCGCACTGAGAAGCATAGTTTTAAACATATAACCCGGAATATGAATCAAAAAAGACTGGTCCTCAGTTATGTCCTTGATATAACCGTAACAACACACTTACCAGCCTGCAAGCACACTTCCGGCTTAAATAACCCGGGCAATAAGATTGGTACCTCAATTCCAGTTTACCAGTCTTAATGACGCCGGTTGTATTCGATTAACCCTGTAAATCAAAGTTAAACCGGCAAAGTGAAACCCGGCCGTACACACTTTGAAATAATCAGCAGAAACTCGCTATAAATCGGAAAAACTTAGGGGCTTCCGGTTCGAATACGACCAGAGACCCGTCCCAAAGGGGTTATGCTAGGATTCGAATACGATCATAGAGCCCCCAGTGGGTGTGGCGATGCCAATCAAAAGGGTACCGACAGCTATGTTCTCTTTGGTTCGAATACGACCCATGTTTGAACAGGAAGCCCCCAAGTGATTTTAAGAATTGTTTAACGACGCTGATTCGAATACGATCCACGTCGGTTCCCAAAGGGGTTAAACTATGATTCAAATATGATCAAAGAAAACTCCCCAATGAGCTCGGCACTTTGCCAATCAAATGGGTATCGACAGCTATGTTCTCTTTGGTTCGAATACGACCTATGTTTGAACAGGAAGCCCCCAAGTGACCTTATTACCTACGGCTAGATTCGAATACGATCATAAGCCGGATCCTCCTTCAAGTTATCATGTTAATCTTGCAATGAAAACAACACGTGCACATTTGGAGGAGAAAAAAGGACAGAGGTCCTGCTTTATTGCTTATCATAATATATACATGGCTGAGAGAAATATGTACATTATGAGAGCCGAGGGCTCAAGTGTAGTAAGGCCGAAGCTGAGCTATGTTCCACGGCCGACGGGTCTCTTCCTCCGACTTACGTGAATCTTTGTGCTCCCGAATGTCAATGAGGTAATATGACCCGTTGTGCAAGTTTTTACTGACCACAAAGGGCCCCTCCCAAGGTGGAGATAGCTTGTGCGCATCAGCTTGATCTTGGATGAGCCGGAGCACGAGATCGCCTTCCTGGAAGACCCGAGATTTAACCCGGCGACTATGATAACGGCGCGGGTCTTGTTGGTAAATCGCTGAGCGAGCTGCTGCCACATCACGCTGTTCGTCCAACAAGTCAAGAGCATCTTGGCGCGCCTGTTCATTATCCGCCTCATCATAAGCCGCCACTCGAGGCGAGTCATGACGGATGTCACTGGGGAGGACGGCCTCTGCCCCATAAACCATGAAGAAAGGCATGAAACCCGTAGACCTGTTAGGAGTAGTATTGATGCTCCATAACACGGAGGGCAACTCCTCCACCCAACAACCCGGCGTCCGTTGCAAAGGGACCAAAAGCCGGGGCTTGATGCCCTTCAGAATCTCCTGATTAGCTCTCTCAGCTTGACCATTGGACTGAGGATGAGCCACTGAGGAAACATCAAGTCGGATGTGCTCTCGTTGACAAAACTCTTCCATGGTTGTAACGCCCGGATAATTAAGCTACAGTAATCCCACGCTAATGATGCCACGTCACCACGGTTACTGTTGTTAACCTCGCGATGATTCGAAACCATTTCAAAATTTAAATTCAAATTAAAGTCAAACGACAAAAGTTTTCAAATATTAAAATAAAAATGTTC
Source organism: Triticum aestivum (assembly GCF_018294505.1). Classification (NCBI taxonomy): domain Eukaryota; kingdom Viridiplantae; phylum Streptophyta; class Magnoliopsida; order Poales; family Poaceae; genus Triticum; species Triticum aestivum. Next base: position 401,435,093 of record NC_057796.1, on the reverse strand, counting down.
GAAGATGCCATATTTTGCATAAGTAAATATGGTGTGGTAAACACATTTTTATAAAATGCCTAAATAGTTTAAATTGAAATAAAACAGAAAAGCAAATAAATAAAAGAAAAGAAATTACAAAAAGAAAAGAAAACAGAACAAAAAAAACAAAAAGAGGAGCCCCCCCCACTGGACCCTGGCCCCACTGGGCCAACCCCCAGGCCCAGCCGGCCGGCC